>NC_142278.1:341244-396149 GCF_052056855.1 Sturnus vulgaris
TAAATCACCCTAAAATCACTTCAAAATCAGTCCAAAAAATCGGCTCAAAATCACCAGAAAATCTCCACAAAATCATCCAAAATTCAGCCCAAAAATCAACCCAAAATCAGCTCAAAAATCAACACAAAATCAGCCCAAAATCAGCCAAAGTCAACTCAAAACGAGGCAAAAAATCAACACAAAATCAGCCCCAAATCAGGCCCAAATCAGCTCAGAAATCAGCCCCAAATCAACCCAAAATAATTCTAAGATCAGCACAAAAATAAAAAAAAATCAGCCCCAAAATCATCCAAAAATCACCTCAATAATCACTCCAAAATCAGCCCCAAATCCGACAAAAAAATCAACAGAATCATCCTAAAAATCAGCTCAAAATCAGCCAAAAATCAGCCCAAAAATCAACACAGAATCACCCTAAAACCACCCAAAATCAGCCAAAATCAGCCCAAAAATCAACACAAAATCAACCCAAAAATCAACCCAAAATCAGCCAAAATCAGCCAAAAAATCAGCCCAAAATCAGCCCAAAAATCAGCCCAAAATCACCCTAAAACCACTCAAAATCAGCCAAAAATCAGCCAAAAATCACCCCAAAAATCAGCCCAAAATCAGCCCAAAATCAGCCAAAAATCAGCCAAAAAATCAACCCCAAATCAACCCCAAATCACCCCCAAAATCAGCCAAAAATTCAACCCCAAATCAACCCAAAAATACCTCAAAAATCAGCCAAAAATCACCCCAAAATCACCCCAAAAATCAGCCCAAAATCACCCCCCAAGCACCACGCCGTAGCTGGGGAGAAAAATTGGGTGAAGGACCCTAAAAATGGCCAAAATCAGCCCAAAATTACCCCAAATCATCCCGGGAACAGCACGACAGAGCTGGGGGAAATGAGGTAAAATCATCCCAAATCAGCCCAAAAATCAGCCAAAAATCAGCCCCCAAAAAACCCAAAAATTACCCCCAAAAACCCCAAAAATCACCCCCCAAAACCCCAAAAATCACCTCAATAAACCCAAAAATCACTCCCCAAAACCCCCAAAATCACCCCCAAAAAACCCCAAAAATCACCTCAATAAACCCAAAAATCACCCCCAAAAACCCAAAAATCGCCCCCCAAAAACCCCCAAAATCACCCCTAAAAAACCCAAAAATCACCTCAATAAACCCAAAAATCACCCCCAAAAACCCAAAAATCGCCCCCCAAAAACCCCCAAAATCACCCCCAAAAAACCCAAAAATCAGCCCCCCAAAAACCCAAAATCACCCCCAAGAAACCCAAAAATCACCCCCAAAATCACCCCAAAAAAACCCTAAAAAACCCCCCCAAAAAACCCCCAAATCACCCCAAAAATACCCAAAAATACCCAAAATCACCCCCCCAAAAACCTCCGAATCACCCCTAAAACCCAAAATCACCCCCCAAAACATCCCAAAACTCACCCCAAAACCCCAAAATTACCCCCCCAAAAAACCCCAAAAACCACCCTAAAAAAAGTCCCCAAAAACGCCCCAAAATCTCCCCAGATTTCCCAGAATCCCGCGGGCGTTTCCGCACCTGTCCACGAAGAGCAGCACGAGGCCGCCCCTCCCCCTGAGCGGGGCCAGCGCCGCCCGCAGCCACCGAACCTTCTGCCCCCCCCCGGGGCTGCGCGCCACGTCCCCGCCCCGCCAGGCACGGCCCAGGCCCAGCGTCCTGGCACCGGAAACCGGAAACAGGAACCGGAAATGGGAGACAGGAACCGGAAATGAGAGACGGGAAACAGGAAGAGGAAATGAGAAACGGGAAATAGAGATAGCAAAGGGAAATCCCTGCCAATGTCACCACCCCGCCAGGCACGGCCCAGGCCCAGCGTCTGACACCGGAAACCGGAACCGGAAATGGGAGACAGGAACCGGAAATGAGAGACGGGAAACAGGAAGAGGAAATGAGAAACGGGAAATAGAGATAGCAAAGGGAAATCCCTGCCAATGTCACCTCCCCGCCAGGTATGGCCCAGGCCCAGCGTCTGACACCGGAAACCGGAACCGGAAATGGGAGACAGGAACCGGAAATGAGAGACGGGAAACAGGAAGAGGAAATGAGAAACGGGAAATAGAGATAGCAAAGGGAAATCCCTGCCAATGTCACCTCCCCGCCAGGTATGGCCCAGGCCCAGCGTCTGACACCGGAAACCGGAAACAGGAACCGGAAACAGGAACCGGAAATTAGAGATGGGAAATAGGAAAAAAAAAATGAGAAACGGAAAATGGAGATAGCAAAGGGAAATCCCTCCCGATGTCACCGCCCCGCCAGGCACGGCCCAGGCCCAGCGTCTGACACCAGAAACCGGAACCGGAAACAGGAACCGGAAATGCAAGATGGGAAACAGAAACCGGAAATGAGACATGGGAAACAGGAAATTGATATAGCAAAGGGAAATCCCTCCGATGTCACCGCCTCGCCACGCGCGGCCCAGGCCCAGCATCTGGCACCGGAAACCGGAACCGGAAACAGGAACCGGAAATGAGAGATGGGAAACAGGAAGAGAAAATGAGAAACGGGAAATAGAGATAGCAAAGGGAAATCCCTCCTGATGTCACCGCCCCGCCAGGTACGGCCCAGGCCCAGCGTCTGACACCGGAATCAGGAACCGGAAACAGGAACCGAAAATGATTAGCAGAAAACAGGAACCGGAAATGAGAGATGCGAAACAGGAAATTGATGTAACAAATGGAAATCCGTCCCAGGGCTGTGTGCGAAATCACACCCTGCCACGCATGGCCCAGGCCCAGCGTCTGAGACCGGAAACAGGAAACCGGAAACGGACATGAGACCGGAAGCAGGAAACAGGAACCGGAAATGAGAGATGGGATACAGGAATTTGATATAGCAAAGGGAAATCCCTCCCGACGTCACCACCCCACCACGCGCGGCCCAGGCCCAGCGTCTGACACCGAAAACAGGAACCGGAAACAGGAACCGGAAATGAGAGACGGGGAAACGGGAACCGGAAATGAGACAGAAAACAGGAACAGGAAATTAGAAATGGGAAATAGAGATAACAAAGGGAAATCCCTCCCAATGTCACTGCCCTGCCACGCATGGCCCAGGCCTAGCATCTGAGACCGGAAACCAGACCGGAAATGGGACCGGAAACAGGAACCGGAAATGACACACAGGAAACAGGAACAGGAAATGAGAAATAGGAAATAGAGATAACAAAGGGAAATCCCTCCCAATGTCACCGCCCCGCCAGGCATGGCCCAGCCCCGGGTCTGAGACCGGAAACAGGAAACAGAAACAGGAAACCGGAAATGACACCCGGAAATATCACCCGGAAATAAAACCAGATAATAAATAAATAACAACGGGAAATGCTCCCCAGGGAGGAAACAGAGAGAGAAGGGGAAAATGGGGAAAAATGGGGGAAAATTGGGAAAATGGGGGGGAAATGAGGGAAAAATGGGGAAAAATGGGGGGAATACAGAGAGAAACGGGGAAATTGGGGGAAGAGAAGAAAAACTGAAAAATTGGGAGAAAATGAGGGAAAGTGGGGAAGAAATTGGGAAAATGGGGAAAAAATGGAAAAATGGGGGAAATGGAGAAGGAAGAGGAACAAAAATGGGGAAAAAATTGGAAAATGGGAAATGGGGAAAAATGAGGATATGGGGGAAAATGGGGGAAGGGGGGAATTAGTGAATAAAGGGGGGGAATGGGGGGAAATGGGAGAAGGGGGGAGAATGAGGGAAAAACAGAGAAAAATTGGGGAAAATGGGGAAAAAATGGGAAAATGGGGGTGAGAGCAGGGGGTTAAAGAGGGGAAATGGGAGGAAAAGGGGGAGGTGAGAACAGAGAACACAAAACAAGGGAAAATTGAACAAAACCAGAAATCAACAGCTAAAAAACCATTAAAAAGCACAGAAAATATAAAATTCAATGGGAAAAATCTCCATAAAACAATAAAAAAATCTAAACTAAAAGAATATATAGAATAAAATAATAAATTAAATTAAATTAAATTAAAATAAAATAAAAAAGGAAATGAACAGCCACAGTGACTCCTCAGCCCCTCCCCCACCTGGACGCTGTAGTTGAAGGTCTGGGCCGAGCGCAGGAACCTCTGGTAGCCATCGGTGGCTTCGGTGGCCACCGTCAGCACCAGCAGCTGCTCTGGGGGGGGGAGGGGACATGGCTGGGACCCCCTGGGGCCACTGAGCCCACCCTGGGGCCACTGAATTGACCCAGTGACCCCTGACCCCATCCCAGTGACCCCTCAGTGACCACTGACCCATCCCAGTGAGCACTGACCCCATCCCAGTGACCACTGACCCATCCCAGTGACCCCTGACCCCCTCCCAGTGACCCCTCAGTGACCACTGACCCATCCCAGTGAGCACTGACCCCATCCCAGTGACCACTGACCCATCCCAGTGACCACTGACCCCTTCCCACTGATCCCTCCCAGTGACCCCTGACCCCCTCCCAGTGACCCCTCAGTGACCACTGACCCATCTCAGTGACCCCTGACCCCATCCCAGTGACCCCTGACCCCATCCCAGTGACCACTGACCCTCTCCCAGTCACCCCTGGCCCATCCCAGTGACCCCTGACCCCATCCCAGTGACCACTGACCCCTCCCAGTGACCACTGACCCCATCCCAGTGACCCCTCAGTGACCACTGACCCCATCCCAGTGACCCCTGACCCCATCCCAGTGACCACTGACCCATCCCAGTGACCCCATCCCAGTGACCCCTGACCCCATCCTAGTGACCACTGACCCATCCCAGTGACCACTGACCCCATCCCAGTGACCCCTCAGTGACCACTGACCCCATCCCAGTGACCACTGACCCCATCCCAGTGACCCCTCAGTGACCCCTGACCCCATCCCAGTGACCCCCCCAGACCTCCCTGACCCCTCTCCTCCCCCCACGCCCCCTCTCCCCTCTCACCATTCCCGGGGTCGATCCCGGAGTTCCCGGGGGAATTTTCGGGGCAGCTTTGGGGGGTCTCGAGGTCTGTCCCGGGTGGGTTTCTGGGGCAAGTTTGGGAGTTTTTGGGGCAGTTTTGGGGGGTCCCGGGGGCGCTCCCCAGCAGCAGCAGCAGCAGCGGCACCGTGAGGACGGCCATGGCGCGGAGGAGGCGGGGCTTATAGAGGGGGCGGGGCCTCACACAGAGCCTCAGCCAATCCCCACCCGCAGCTCCACCCCCCTCCACCAATCAGCGCCAAGGGGCGGGGCCAGGCCGAGTTGCCACGTTGCCAGGAGTAGAAAAGAGGCGGGAGCGCCTCACTCAAGATGGCGGCGGGCGGGAAAGGGAGCGGAGCCTGCGCCGCGCTCAAGATGGCGGCAGTGGGATGGGGCGGGAGCGGAAGTGGCGTCGGGGAGGGCGGAAGTGAAGAGCGGCTGATCGGAAGTCGCCTCATGATGGGGGAGAAGAAAACGTCGGGTGAGCGGGGAGAGGGTCCCGGGCCCGCGGTTTCTGTGGGGTCTCGGTGCAGGTTCGGGGGTCTCGGTGTCGGTTCGGGGGTCCCGGTGTCGATTCGAGGGTCTCGGTGTCGCTTCGGGCGTCCCGGGAGTTTCCGAGGTGTCCCAGTGCCCCTTTCGGGGGTCCCGGTGCCGCTTCGGGAGGTCCAGAGGATTCTGAGGGGGCCCAGAGGATTCTGAGGGGTCCTGACTTTTGGGGAGGGGGGAATTCCCGTTTTTTTTTGAGGGGCATTCCGGGGTATTTTGGGGGTGTCCTGATTTTTGGGGGTCTCCCCCTGACCCCACTCGCCCCCTCCCCAGCCCGCGTGCCCGAGGGGGCTCCCCGGAGGGTCCTGGACGGGGCCACGCGGCAGCGGCGGCTGCACCGGCAGCTGGAGGCGCTGGAGAACGACAACTTCGGGGATGATCCACAGGCCGGACTGCCCCGGCCCGGCAAGAGACTGCCGCACTTCAGTGACACCGCCGAGACCGGTACCGGGCGGATTTGGGGGGTTCTGAGGGGATTTGGGGGTTCTGAGGGGATTTGGGGGGGTTCTGAGGGGATTTGGGGGTTCTGAGGGGATTTGGGGGGGTTCTGAGGGGATTTGGGGGTTCTGGGGGGGTCTCAGAGCGTCCCGCACTTCAGTGACACCGCCGAGACCGGTACCGGGCGGATTCGGGGGGTTCTGAGGGGATTTGGGGGGTTCTGAGGGGATTTGGGAGGGTTCTGAGGGGATTTGGGGAGGATTTGGGGGTTCTGAGGGGTCTCAGAGCCTCCCACATTTCAGTGACACCGCTGAGACCGATACAGGGGAATTTGGGGGGGTTCTGAGGGGATTTTGGGTCTCAGAGCCTCCCACATTTCAGTGACACCGCTGAGGCCGGTACCGGGGATTTTGGGGGGATTTGGGGGATTCTGAGGGGATTTGGGGGTTCTGGGGGGGTCTCAGAGCGTCCCGTATTTCAGTGACACCGCCGAGACCGGTACCGGGGGATTTGGGGGGTTCTGAGGGGATTTGGGGGGTTCTGGGGGGGTCTCAGAACCTCCCACATTTCAGTGACACCGCCGAGACCGGCACTGGGGATTTTGGGGGGTCACTTTTGGGGTGATTTTGGGGGTCTCAGGATGGGGGGAATCAAATTTGGGGTGATTTTGGGCAGGGGGATCAATTTTGGGGTGATTTTGGGGGGTCTCAGGATGGGGGGGATCAATTTTGGGGGGTCTCAGGATGGGGGATCAATTTTGGGGTGATTTTGGGCAGGGGGATCAATTTTGGGGTGATTTTGGGGGGTCTCAGGATGGGGGGGATCAATTTTGGGGTGATTTTTGGGGGGTCTCAGGATGGGGGGGGTTCAATTTTGGGGGGTCTCAGGATGGGGGGTTCAATTTTGGGGTGATTTTGGGGGGTCCCAGGATGCAGGGGAATCAATTTTGGGGTGATTTTTGGGGTCCCCAGGAAAGAAGAAGAAGAAAACTCGGGGTGATCATTTCAAGCTGCGCTTCCGAAAGAATTTCCAGGCACTGCTGGAGGAGCAGGTGGGGAAATTTGGGAAAATTTGGGGGGGATTTGGGAAAATTTGGGGTTTGGGGGGGTCCCAGGAGGGAATTTGGGATTGGGGTTTTTAATTTGGGGCTGGATTTTGGATTTTGGGTCGGTTTGGAGTTGATTTTTAATTTTGAGCTGAATTTTTGGGGCCTGATTTGGGGTCAGATTTTTGGGCTGGATTTTAAATTTTGAGCTGGATTTGGAGCTGAATTCTTGTTTTGGAGCCGAATTTCAGATTTTGGGCTGATTTTGGGGGATCTGAATTCCACATTTGGGGCTGAATGTTGCAGCTGAATTTTGGATTTGTGCTGGACTTGGGACTGAATTTTGCATTTGGAGATGGATTTGGGGTTAATTTTGGACCTGAGTTCTGGATTTGAAGCTGATTTTGGACCTAAATTTTGGGCTGGATTTGTAGCTGGATGCTGGATTTGGATCTGATTTTGGAGCTGAATTTTGGGCTGAATTTGGAGCTGAATTTTGGGCTGAATTTGGAGCTAAATTTTAGATTTTGCGCTGGATTTGGGGTTCATGGATTTCAAATTTTGGGATTGGATTTGGATCTGAATTCTGGATTTTGGGGCTGGATTTGGAGCTGAATTTTGGGCTGAATTTGGAGCTAAATTTTGGATTTTGCGCTGGATTTGGGGTTGATGGATTTCAGATTTTGGGGTTGGATTTGGATCTGAATTCTGGATTTGGGGGCTGGATTTGGAGTTGAATTTTGGGCTGAATTTGGAGCTAAATTTTGGATCTTGAGCTGGATCTGAATTTGATGGATTTCAGATTTTGGGGTTGGATTTGGAGCTGAATTCTGGATCTTGGGGCTGGATTTGGATCTGAGGTTTGGATTTTGGGTTTGATTTTGGATCTGAACTTTGCATTTTGGGCTGGATTTGGATCTGAATTCTGGATTTTGGGGCTGGATTTGGAACTGAATTTTGGGCTGAATTTGGAGCTAAATTTTGGATCTTGAGCTGGATTTGGGGGTTGATGGATTTCAGATTTTGGGGTTGGATTTGGATCTGAATTCTGGATTTTGGGGCTGGATTTGGAGCTGAGGTTTGGATTTTGGGTTTGATTTTGGAACTGAATTTTGGATTTTGAGCTGGATTTGGATCTGAATTCTGGATTTGGGGCTGGATTTTGCAGCTGAATTTTGGATTTTGGGTTTGATTTTGGATCTGAATTTTGCATTTGGTGCTGGATTTGGAGCTGAATTCTGGATTTTGGGGCTGGATTTGGAGCTGAGGTTTGGATTTTGTTTTTGATCTTGGATTTGAACTTTGCATTTGGTGCTGGATTTGGAGCTGAATTCTGGATTTTGGGGCTGGATTTGGATCAGAATTCAGGATTTTGGAGCTGAATTTTGGGCTGAATTTGGAGCTAAATTTTGGATTTTGAGCTGGATTTGGATCTGAATTTTGCATTTTGGGCTGGATTTGGATCTGAATTCTGGATTTTGGGGCTGGATTCGTGCCATCCCCATCTCCCTGATCCCCAAATCCCCGAATTCCCGAATTTTCCAGAACCTGAGCGCGGCCGAGGGCCCCAATTACGTCTCGGCCGGGGCCGCCCCGTCCCGGCTGCCCCAGCGCCACTTCTGTGCCGTGTGTGGCTTCCCCTCGGGCTACACCTGTGTCACCTGTGGGGCCAGGTACTGCTGCACCCGCTGCCTGGGCACTCACCAGGACACCAGGTATGGAGAAACCAGGAAAAAACCCCGGAAAAATGGGATAAAAACTGAGAAAAATGGGAAAATTGGGAAAAAAAACCAGCGTGGGAATGGGTGACCTGGGAGTGGGGACACACCTGGGTCACCTGTGGGGTCAGGTAGTGCTGAACCTGATGCCTGGGCAATCACCAGGACACCAGGTATGGATAGAGCTGGAAAAATGGGAAAAAAACTGGAAAAATGGGAAAAAATGTGAGAAAAATGGGAAAAAAGTTGGGAAAAATGGGAGAAAATGTGAGAAAAATGGGAAAAAAGTTGGGAAAAATGGGAGAAAATGTGAGAAAAATGGGAAAAAAGTTGAGAAAAATGGGAAAAAACGTGAGAAAAAAGGGAAAATATCAGGGAAAAGTGGTAGAAAACCCTGGAAAAATGGGGGGGGGGTGGAAATACAGGAATAATGGGGAAAAAACCTGGGAAAAATGGGAAAAGTGGGTAAAAAAAAAAACAGGAAAAATGGGAAAAAAACCCAGGAAAACGGGGGAAACATGAAAAATGGGAAAAAATGGGATAGATCCAGAAAAACGGTGGAAAAAAACAAAGCAAGAAAAATGGGAAAAAATCCCAGGAAAAATGGGGTGAAAAATGGGGAAAAAACCCAGGAAAAATGGGGAAAAATCTGGGGAATGTAGGGAAAAAGAAGCAGAAAAAATGGGAAAAAGGCCCAGAAAAAAATGGGGAGAAAAATGGGGTAAATCATGAAAAAATGGGAAAAATTGCTGTGGGAATGGGTTACCTGGGAGTGGGGACACACCTGGGTCACCTGTGGGGTCAGGTAGTGCTGCACCCAATGCCTGGGCACTCACCAGGACACCAGGTGTGGAGAAACCAGGAAAATACCACAAAAAATGGGAAAAAAATAGAAAAAAAATGGGGAAAAAATAGAGAAAAAAAGGAAAAAAAAACCAGGGAAAAGTTGGTTGAAAAACAAGGGGGAAATGATTAAAAAAACCAGAAAGCATGGGAAAAAATCTGGGGAAAAATGGGGGGGAAATGGGAAAAAAAGCCTTGGGGAAATAGTGGGGGAAAAGACCTGGAACAACGGGAAAAAACCTGGGGAAAAATCTGAGGAAAATGGGAAAAAAAAATAGTGGAGTAACGGGAAAAAGAGCAGAAAAAATGATGGGGAAAAATCTAGGAATAAATGGGGGGGAAATGGGAAAAAAAGACCAGGAAAAATGACAGAAAAAAATTGGAAAAATGGGGAAAAAAAGCATCAAAAAAGGAAAAAATTCCCGTGGGAATGGGTTACCTGGAACTGGGGACACACCTGGCTCACCTGTGGGTCAGGAAATGGGATCTCTGTTTTTTTGGGGGGGGGAGGGGTCTCACCTGCTGCCCCCCTGACCTTTCCCTGCCCCTCCCCCTCCCCTCACAGGTGCCTGAAGTGGACGGTGTGACCCCTCCCCCAAGATGGCTGCCACAACCACGCCCACAACATGGCTGCTGTGCCCCCATCCCAAAATGGCCGCCGTGACCTTGCCTGGTTTGATCCCGCCCTTAAAATGGTTCCCAAGGCTCCATTTCCAATATGGCGGCTGTGGCCACATCCCCAAGATGGCTGCCGTGACCACGCCCACAACATGGCTGCTGTTCCCCCATCCCAAAATGGCCGCCGTGGCCTTGCCTGGTTTGATCCCACCCTCAAAATGGTTCCCAAGGCTCCATTTCCAACATGGCGGCCGTGGCCACACCCCCAAGATGGCTGCTGTGACCATGTCCACAACATGGCTGCTGTGCCCCCACCCCAAAATGGCCACCGTGACCACGCCTGGTTTGATCCCACCCTTAAAATCGTTCCCAAGGTTCCATTTCCAACATGGCGGCCGTAGCCACACCCCCAAGATGCCTGCCGTAATTCCACCTCCAAGATGGCTGCCGTGGCCACATCCCCAACATGTTTGCCCTGACCAAGCCCACAAAATGGCTGCCATGGCCAGAGTTTCAACATGGCTGCCGAGGCCCTGTCCCCAAGATGGCGTCCATGGCCACACCCCCAACATGGCAGCCATGGTTCCATCCCCAATATGACTGCCATGGTCACACCTCCAAGATGGCTGCCATCACCATGCCCACAAAATGGCTGCCATGGCTCCACCCCCATCATGGCTGCCATGGCTCCACCCCCAACCCCTCAAGATGGCGGCGGCCACGCCCCTTTTCGAACCAAAATCCGGATTTTTTTTTTTTGCTACCAAAATTTTTGGGATCGAATTTATTTGGGGATGGGGGGTGGGGGGAGGGGAGAGCTACAGGGGTGGGGGGAAGGGGCGGAGTGAAGGGGGCGGAGCCTCAGGATTGGGGGAAAATCCGGGAAAAATGGGAAAAACAAAAAAAAAAATGGGAGAAACCAGAACCCCGACCCCGCGCGCTGGCCCTTTAAGAGCGGAGCTGCGCCGCCATTGGCTCGCGCTGGGGGGGGTCCAAGATGGCCGCCCTGGGCGCTGATTGGACAAACATCTCCTGAGGGCTCCGCCCCTTTGTGAGAGCCGAGATCCTATTGGCTGCTGGGGGGGTCCCAAGCCACGCCTCTTAAAGGGCCAGCACCGCCCTTACATCCAAGCCCCGCCCGCTTTGGGTCAGGCCACGCCCCTTAAAGAGCCCAAACCACCCACAAATCCAAGCCCCGCCCATTTCGGGTCAAGCCACGCCCCTTAAAGAGCCAAAACCACCCACAAATCCAAGCCCCGCCCATTTCGGGTCAAGCCACGCCCCTTAAAGAGCCAGCACCACCTGCAAATCCAAGCCCCGCCCACTTTGGGTCAAACCACGCCCCTTAAAGGGACAAGCACACGCCAAAAATTTAAGCCACGCCCCCTCTGGTCTAAGCCCCGCCCCCACATTCTTCGGTCCCTTTGTCGCGCCAGGCTCCGCCTCCTGTGACGTCACCAGGGCGGGGGTCCCTCGGCGGCCAATCAGCGTTGGCTCCGCCCCTCGTTGGGGGGGGCGGGGCGAGGCCGCCTGCGGCTGCGGGATAATGAGATGCAAATGAGGAAAGGGGGTGTGGCCAGGTGAGGGGCGTGTCCCCGCGCACCTGGTGGGCGGGGTTTAACCGGGCGGGGCTTATTTGGGTGGGGTTTATCCCCTGGTGGGCGGGGTTTATATCCTTTAGGCGGGGTTTAACCCCTGACTCACCTGGTGGGCGGGGCCATTTAGGACAGGTTTAAGTTATTTAGGTCAGGTTTAACCCTTCACTCACCTGGTGGGCGGGGCCATTTAGGCCAGTTTTATATCATTTAGGCCTGGTTTAAGTCCTTTAGGCCGGGTTTAAGCCCTGACTCACCTGGTGGGCGGGGCCACTTAGGCCAGTTTTGTATCATTTAGGCCTGGTTTAAGCCCTGACTCACGTGCTGGGCGGGGCTATTTAGGCCAGGTTTAAGTCCTTTAGGCCGGGTTTAAGCCCTGACTCACCTGGTGGGCGGGGCCATTTAGGCCGGGTTTAAGTCCTTTAGGCCGGGTTTAACCCTTCACTCACCTGGTGGGCGGGGGCTATTTCAGCACCTGGCCCGGCCGCGCCTTCTCCAGCTTCCGGCGCCGCTCGGCCGGGATCTCGTCCAGGCTGATCCCGTGGTTGCTCGCACTGGGGGATTTGGGGGGGTTTGGGGGGATTTTGGGGGGGATTTGGGGTTTTGGGGGGATTTTGGGGTTTTTTTTGGGGGGGATTTTGGGGTTTTTGGGGGGGATTTTGGGGGGGATTTTGGGGTTTTTTGGGGGGATTTTGGGGTCTCCACCCCCTCGTTGTTTCCCTGGGCTCAGCTCAGGAGCCTCCCCTCCCCCACCCCAAGGAGCATTTCCCCCCCCCCCCCCCCCAAATTCCCGGAGATCCCAAACACCCTGACTGCCCCTCCCCCCACACCCCATAACTGCCCCGTAACTGCCCCATAACCACCCCACACCGCAAAACCGCCCCATAACCACCCCACACCCCAAAACTGTACCAAAACCGCCCCATAACTGCCCCCACACCCCAAAACCGCCCCATAACCACCCCATAACTGCCCCCACACCCCATACCTGCCCCCACACCCCATAACTGCCCCCACACCCCATATTTGCGCGTCTGACCCCCATAAGTGACCCCATAACCCCATAAGTGACCCCATAGCCCCATAAGTGACCCCCTGGCCCCATAGGTGACCCCATAGCCCCATAGGTGACCCCATAGCCCCGCACTCACCCCGGCAGGAGGTCTGGGGGGGTGGGGATGGGTTTGGTGAAGCCCTCGCGCCCCACGAGCCAATAGGTGTCCTCTACTCCCTTCCCCTACAAGTTATGGGGTCAGATGTGGAGTCAGTTATGGGGCCAGGGGTCAGGTATGGGGTCAGGTATGGGGTCAGGGGTCAGTTATGGGGCCAAGGGTCAGTTATGGGGTCAGATATGGGGTCAGGGATCAGTTATGGGGCACAGGGAATAGGTGTCCTCTACTCCCTTCCCCTACAAGTTATGGGGTCAGATATGGGGTCAGGGGTCAGGTATGGGGTCAGGGGTCAGTTATGGGGCACAGCCAATAGGTGTCCTCTACTCCCTTCCCCTACAAGTTATGGGGTCAGATATGGGGTCAGGGGTCAGTTATGGGGCACAGCCAATAGGTGTCCTCTACTCCCTTCCCCTACAAGTTATGGGGCCAAGGGTCAGCTATGGGATCAGTTACAAGGTCAGGTTTTAGTTTTAGGGTCAGCTATGGGGTCAGTTATGGGTCAGCTATGGGGTCAGTTATGGGGTCGGGGGTCAGTTACGGGGTCAGGGGTCAGTTGTGGGTCAGTTATGGGGTCAGGAGTCAGTTATGGGGTCAGCTATGGTCAGGGGTCAGTTATGGGGTCAGGAGTCAGTTATGGGGTCAGCTATGGTCAGGGGTCAGTTATGGGGTCAGGGGTCAGCTATGGGGTCTGGTATGGGTCAGTTATGGGGTCAGTTATGGGGTGAGGGGTCAGTTATGGGGTCAGCTATAGGGTCAGTTATGGGGTCAGGGGGTCAGCTATGGGGTCGGGGGCTGGCTGAGGCCTTTGGGGCACGTTTTGGGGTCTCTCGGGGTGTTCTGGGGCATTTTGGGGTGTTCTGGGCTGGGTTTGGGGTTTCTCTGGGGTTTTGGGGTGTTTTTGGGTTTCTCAGGTGTTTTTGGGGTGTTTTTGGGGATTCTCAGGGGTTTTGGAGTTTCTCAGGTGTTTGTGGGGTGGTTTTGGGGTATTTTGGGGATTCTCAGGGGTTTTGGGGTTCCTCTGGTGTTTTTGGGGTATTTTGGGGATTCTCAGGGATTTTGGGGTTCCTCAGGTGTTTTTGGGGTGTTTTGGGGGTTTTTGGTGTTTCTCAGGTGTTTTGGGGGTGTTTTTGGGGTATTTTGGGGTTTCTCAGGTGTTTTTGGGGTATTTTGGGCTCGCCTTGAGCTCGGTCTTGCCGCGGATGTCGACCTTGAAGCCCTCCTGCAGCGAGAGCAGGATGGCGACGGTGCGCTGGTTCACGTGGATGCGATAGGCTGGGGGGGCAGGGGGGTCAGAAAAAAACCAAAAACCACCCCAAAACCATCCCAAAAAACCCCAAAAAACCCCAAAACCATCCCAAAAAAACCCAAAACCACCCCAAAAAAACCCCAGGAACTGACCCCAACCCCACAAATCTCCCCCAGCCCTTCCCCAGGGCCCTGCACTGGATGCGATAGGCTGGGGGGGCAGGGGGTCAAAAACCCCAAAACCACCCCAAAAACACCCTAAAACCACCCCAAAAACCCCCGGGGAGCGACCCCGACCCCACAAACTCCCCCTGACCCCACAAATCTCCCCCAGCCCTTCCCCAGGGCCCTGCACTGGGTGCGATAGGCTGGGGGGGCAGGGGGATCAAAAAAACCCCCAAAACCACCCTAAAAAAACCCAAAAAATCCCACGGACGTGTGTCCCTGTCCCCACAGTGTCCCCATGGTGTCTTTGTCCCTGTCCTTGTCCCCACGGTGTCCCCACGGTGTCCCTGTCCCCCTGTCCCTGTTCCCACGGTGTTCCTGTCTTTGTGTCCCTTTCCCCACAGTGTCCCCACAGTTTCCCTGTCCCCACAGTGTCCCCACGGTGTCCCCACAGTGTCCCCACAGTTTCCCTGTCCCCACACTGTCCCCATGGTGTCCCCACAGTGTCCCCTCAGTGTCCCCACAGTGTCCCCACGGTGTCCCCACAGTGTCCCCTCAGTGTCCCCATGGTGTCCCCTGGTGTCACTCACGCAGCCCTGTGGACTCCACGCATGAGACCGTGTTCACCGTGTCCCTGTCCCTGTGTCCCTGTCCCTGTCCCCTCAGTGTCCCCACAGTGTCCCCATGGTGTCCCCATGGTGTCCTTGTCCCTGTCCTTGTCCCCACGGTGTCCCCACGGTGTCCCCTCCGTGTCCCCTCGGTGTCCCCACAGTGTCCCCTCAGTGTCCCCTCGGTGTCCCCACAGTGTCCCCTCAGTGTCCCCTCACTGTCCCCTCAGTGTCCCCTCGGTGTCCCCACAGTGTCCCCTCTGTGTCCCCTCGGTGTCCCCACAGTGTCCCCTCAGTGTCCCCTCAGTGTCCCCTCAGTGTCCCCTGGTGTCATTCACGCAGCCCCGTGGACTCCATGCGTGACGCCGTGTTCACCGTGTCCCTGTCCCTGTGTCCCTGTCCCCAGTGTCCCCACAGTGTCCCCTCAGTGTCCCCACAGTGTCCCCACGGTGTCCCCATGGTGTCCCCTCAGTGTCCCCATGGTGTCCCCTCAGTGTCCCCTCAGTGTCCCCTCAGTGTCCCCATGGTGTCCCCTCAGTGTCCCCACAGTGTCCCCTCAGTGTCCCCACAGTGTCCCTGTCCCCACAGTGTCCCCTCAGTGTCCCCACAGTGTCCCCTCAGTGTCCCCTCGGTGTCCCCACAGTGTCCCCACAGTGTCCCTGTCCCCACAGTGTCCCCTCAGTGTCCCCTCAGTGTCCCCTCAGTGTCCCCACAGTGTCCCCTCAGTGTCCCCACAGTGTCCCCTCTGTGTCCCCTCGGTGTCCCCACAGTGTCCCCTCAGTGTCCCCTCACTGTCCCCTCAGTGTCCCCTCGGTGTCCCCACAGTGTCCCCTCACTGTCCCCTCACTGTCCCCTCAGTGTCCCCTGGTGTCCCCATGGTGTCCCTGTCCCCTCAGTGTCCCCTCAGTGTCCCCACAGTGTCCCCTCAGTGTCCCCTGGTGTCACTCACGCAGCCCCGTGGACTCCATGCGTGACGCCGTGTTCACCGTGTCCCTGTCCCTGTGTCCCTGTCCCTGTCCCCTCAGTGTCCCCTCAGTGTCCCCATGGTGTCCCCTCAGTGTCCCCTCGGTGTCCCCACAGTGTCCCCACAGTGTCCCTGTCCCCACAGTGTCCCCTCAGTGTCCCCTCAGTGTCCCCACAGTGTCCCCTCAGTGTCCCCTCACTGTCCCCTCAGTGTCCCCTCGGTGTCCCCACAGTGTCCCCTCACTGTCCCCTCACTGTCCCCTCAGTGTCCCCTGGTGTCCCCATGGTGTCCCTGTCCCCACAGTGTCCCCTCAGTGTCCCCTCAGTGTCCCCTCAGTGTCCCCATGGTGTCCCCTGGTGTCACTCACGCAGCCCCGTGGACTCCATGCGTGACGCCGTGTTCACCGTGTCCCCGAACAGGCAGTACCGGGGCATCGTCAGCCCGACCACGCCCGCCACGCACGGCCCTGAGGGGGCGGGGCCACAGAGGGGCGGGGTCACAGAGGGGCGGGGCCACAAAGGGGCGGGGCCACAAAGGGGTGGGGTCAACAGGCAATGAGCATTGAGGGTTGGCCAAGGTGTTGGGTGTGGTCAATGAGGGTGTGGTCATGGATGGGTGTGGTCATGGATGGGTGTAGCCAATGGGTGTAGTCGTTGGTGGGTGTGGCTAATGAGGGTGTGGCCACTGTGGGTGTGGCCTGTGGGGCGTGTCCTCCAAGGGGAGTGGCCCGAATGGGTCACGACCGCATTGAGTGTTGGCCAAGGAGTTGGGTGTGACCAATGGGGCGTGGCCAATGAGGGTGTGGTCCTTGATGGGTGTGGCCACGGTGGGTGTGGCCTGTGGGGCGTGGCCTGCAAGGGGAGTGGCCCAAATGGGGCCAACAGGTCACGACCGTGTTGAGCGTTGGCCAAGAGTGAAGAGTTGGGCGTGGCCAAGAAGGGGCGTGTCTATTGAGCGGACACCCGGTGGGCGTGGTCACCGATGGGTGTGGTCACTGGTGGGTGTGGCCAATGGGTGTGGCCTTTGGGGCGTGTCCCACAAGGGGATTGCCCCCAATCGGTCACGACCGCCTTGAACGTCGGCCGAGAGCGACGAGTTGGGCGTGGCCAAGAAGGGGCGTGTCCACTGAGCGGACACCAGGTGGGCGTGGCCTTTACGGCCGTGACCAATGGGGACGCTCATGGGCGTGGCCAACCCACCCACCCAACAGCACCCATTGACCGTTGGCCAACGTTGGCCGACCTTTGACCAACGCACGGCGACAATTCCGGCGCCGGCCAATAGGAGGGCGGGGCGTGGCCGTACCTGGCCCGGGCGTGTCCGGGCCGGCCAATAGGAGGGCGGGGCGTGGCCGTACCTGAGTGCAGGCCGATGCGGATGCGCACGGGCACCTCGGGCATGTGGCGCATCTTGAAGGTGCCCACAGAGCTCAGGATGTCCAGCGACATGTTGGCGATCTCGCCCGCGTGCCGGTTGCCGTTGCGCTTGGGCAAGCCCGAGGCCACCATGTAGGCGTCGCCGATGGTCTCCACCTGGCCGGGAAGGGGGCGGGTCAAGGGGGTGGCCACGCCCACCGGGACACGCCCACGGCCTCAGGGTGGTCTCGGCGCGGCGGCCGTAGCCAAGAGCGTGGGTTGGGCCACCGTGGGGCCACCTCGAGCGTGGCGTTGTACGTGCCACCAAAGACTGCGGGGGCCACCAGGGATCTGCATTTGGTGGCCACGGCCTTTCTTGGTGGCCAAAGTCTGGGATTCCACCAGGAATCTGCATTTGGTGGCCACGGCCCTTCTTGGTGGCCAATGCCATGACCGTGGCTTGGACCACCATGGGGCCACCTTGAGCGTGGCCACCACTTTGTAGCCACCACTGAGCCCAACTCCTTCCTGAGGTGACCACCCACAACCCCATGACTGAGTGACCACCTGATGGCCACCGTTGTGGTCACCTTGTAGCCATCACTGACCCCACCCATGGCCGAGTGACCACCCCATGGCCATGGCCACCACCGCGGTCACCTTGTAGCCATCACTGACCCCAACCCCACCCATGCCGACTGACCACCCACGACCGAGTGACCCCCCCGAATGTGGCCACCACTGTGGTCACCTTGTAGCCACCACTGACCCCAACCCCACCCATGACTGAGTGACCACCTAATGGCCACCATTGTGGCCACCTTGTAGCCACCACCACTGACTCCAACCCCTCAACCTGAGATGACCACCCACGACCGAGTGACCCCCCCTGGCCGTGGCCACCGTTGTGGTCACCTTGTAGCCACCACTGACCCCACCCCTGACCGAGTGACCCCCCCCGGCCGTGGCCACCGTTGTGATCACCTTGTAGCCACCACTGACCCCACCCCTGACCGAGTGACCCCCCCCGGCCGTGGCCACCATTGTGGCCACCTTGTAGCCACCACTGACCCCACCCCTGACCGAGTGACCACCCCCCTGGCCGTGGCCACCTTGTAGACGTCGTGGGAGCCGATGATGGCGTCGAAGAGCGTGTAGAGGTCGTTGAGGAGGTCGACCACCTCGATGGGCTCGCTCATGGCCGAGATGGTGGTGAAGCCCACGATGTCGCTGAAGTAGAGCGTCACCTCCTCAAAGTACTCGGGCTCCACCGGCGTGCCCATCTTCAGCGCCTCGGCCACCGACCTGGGCGGCCAGCGGGGCTCAGTGAGGGCCACCAGGGGCCAACGGGGGCCAACAGGGGCCAACGGGGGTCAACAGGGGTCAACAGGGGCCAACAGGGACACCAAAGGCCACCAGGGGTCACCAGGGGCCAACGGGGGTCACCAGGGGCCAACAGGGACCACCAGGGGTCACCAGGGACCAACAGGGGTCACCACAGGCCACCAGGGCCACCAGGGGCCAACAGGGACACCAAGGGTCACCAGGGGCCACCAGGGGTCACCTAGGGTCAACAGGGACACCAGGGACCACCAGGGGCCAACAGGGGTCAACAGGAGCCAGCAGGGGTCACCTGGGGTCAACAGGGACACCAGGGGCCAACAGGGGTCACCAGGGACACCAGGAGCCAACAGGGGTCACCAGGGACCAGCAGGGGTCAACAGGGGCCACCAGGGGGTCTCGGTGGTCAAAGAGTGGCCAATGTGGCCACTGGGAGTTTCTGGTGACCCGTAGGATTGGGTGGGGTCAAGGTTGACCCCAAAGGGTGTCCAAGGGTCGCTTTGGCTCGTGGGTCACGGTCTGCAGTGGCCACCTGGACCTTCTGCTGACCCATGGGTCTGGGTGGGGTCAAAAGGTCAAGGCTGACCCCAAACTCCTCTTGGTGACCCCCATTGTCCCCTCCTGCCCCATAACTGCCCCATTGTCCCCTCCTGCCCCATAGATCCCCCCATTGTCCCCTCCTGCCCCATAGATCCCCCCACTGTCCCCTCCTGCCCCATAGATCCCCCCATTGTCCCCTCCTGCCCCTCAGATCCCCCCATTGTCCCCTCCTGCCCCATAGATCCCCCCACTGTCCCCTCCTGCCCCATAGATCTCCCCATTGTCCCCTCCTGCCCCTCAGATCCTCCCCATTGTCCCCTCCTGCCCCATAGATCCCCCCACTGTCCCCTCCTGCCCCATAGATCCCCCCATTGTCCCCTCCTGCCCCTCAGATCCCCCCATTGTCCCCTCCTGCCCCATAACTGCCCCATTGTTCCCTCCTGCCCCATAGATCTCCCCATTGTCCTCTCCTGCCCCATAACTCCCCCATTGTCCCCTCCTGCCCCATAGATCCTCCCATTGTCCCCTCCTGCCCCATAGATCCCCCCATTGTCCCCTCCTGCCCCTCAGATCCCCCCACTGTCCCCTCCTGCCCCATAGATCTCCCCATTGTCCCCTCCTGCCCCTCAGATCCCCCCACTGTCCCCTCCTGCCCCATAGATCCCCCCAC
The DNA here is from genome assembly GCF_052056855.1 of Sturnus vulgaris. Lineage (NCBI taxonomy): Eukaryota > Metazoa > Chordata > Aves > Passeriformes > Sturnidae > Sturnus > Sturnus vulgaris. The sequence goes on from NC_142278.1 coordinate 361,061, forward strand.
TGTCCCCTCCTGCCCCATAGATCCCCCCATTGTCCCCTCCTGCCCCTCAGATCCCCCCATTGTCCCCTCCTGCCCCATAACTGCCCCATTGTTCCCTCCTGCCCCATAGATCTCCCCATTGTCCTCTCCTGCCCCATAACTCCCCCATTGTCCCCTCCTGCCCCATAGATCCTCCCATTGTCCCCTCCTGCCCCATAGATCCCCCCATTGTCCCCTCCTGCCCCATAACTCCCCCATTGTCTCCTACTGCCCCATAGATGCCCCATTGTTCCCTCCTGCCCCATAGATCTCCCCATTGTCCCCTCCTGCCCCATAGATCACACCACAACCTCTGAATGCCCTTCCAACCCCCACCCCAAAGCACCTTGTGGGACCCATGGGGTGACCCCCACCCCACTCCCCGCCCCCCCCAGCCCCCCGGGGTGACCCACGGCGGCAGCATCTGGGTCAGGAGTTTGTCGGTTTTCTGCTTCTCGATCTCGAGCTCCTCGGTCCTCTCGCGGATCAGATCCTCCAGGTTGCTGCTGTACTGCTCCAGCATGCGCAGCATCGAGTCGATGATGTTGGTCTTGCGGCCCTTGTTGATGCCCTTGAACTGCCCCACAAGTGGGGGTCAGACCCATAGAACCCATGGAATCCCATAGGGACCCCATAGAACCCCATAGAATCCCCATAGAACCCATGGAATCCCATGGAATCCCATAGAACTCCATAGGATCCCACAGAACCCCACGGAGTCGATGATGTTGGTCTTGCGGCCCTTGTTGATGCCCTTGAACTGCCCCACAAGTGGGGGTCAGACCCACAGAGCCCCATAGAACCCATGGAATCCCATGGAACCCCATAGAATACCATGGAACCCCATGGAATTCCAGGAAACCCCATAGAACCCCACAGACACCCATGGGATACCATGGAATCCCATAGGATCCCATAGAACCCCATAGAATCCCCATAGGATCCCATAGAACCCCATGGAATCCCCATAGGATCCCATAGAACCCCATAGAACCCCATAGGATCCCATAGGACCCCATAGAACCCCATAGGATCCCATAGGACCCCATAGGACCCCATAGAACCCCATAGGATCCCATAGGACCCCATAGGATCCCATAGAATCCCCATAGAACCCCATAGGATCCCATAGGACCCCATAGGATCCCATAGAATCCCCATAAAACCCCATAGGATCCCATAGGACCCCATAGGATCCCATAGAACCCCATAGGACCCCATGGAGTCCAATAGAACCCAAAGAACCCAATAGAACTCCATGGAGAATCCATAGAACCCCATAGAACCTTATGGAATCCCATGGAACCCATACTGGTCCCATACTGGTCCCACCTGCCCCAGGTGTGTCTCACCTGCCCCAGGTGTGTCTCACCTGTCCCAGGTGTGTCTCACCTGGTCCAACACCTGATCGATGCTGGGTGTGTTCTCAGGCTGCTCCCATCATCCCATACCAGTCCCATTGCCCCATACCTGTCCCATACTGGTCCCAGTACCCTGTACCTGTCCCCAGGTGTGTGTCACCTGTCCCAGGCGTGTCTCACCTGGTCGAACACCTGGTCGATGCTGGGTGTGTTCTCAGGCTGCTCTCACCATTCCATACCTGTCCCATACTGGTCCCAGTACCCTGTACCTGTCCCCAGGTGTGTCTCACCTGTCCCAGGTGTGTCTCACCTGGTCCAACACCTGATCGATGCTGAGTGTGTTCTCAGGCTGCTCCCATCATCCCATACCAGTCCCATTGCCCCATACCTGTCCCATACTGGTCCCATACTGGTCCCGTACTGGTCCCATACTGGTCCCATACTGGTCCCACCTGCCCCAGGTGTGTGTCACCTGTCCCAGGTGTGTCTCACCTGGTCGAACACCTGGTCGATGCTGGGTCTCTTCTCGGGCTGCTCGCTCCAGCACTCCTTCATCAGGTGGATGCACTCGAGCGGGGCCTGGTCGGCCGAGACCGCGGGGCGGCACAGGGGGGGCGGGCGCTGCACCTTCTCGATGATCTCTGGGGCAGGTCAGGGGCAGGGGTGGGGTCAGTTTGGGGGCAGGTGTGGGGCAGGTGTGGGGTCAGTTTAGGGTCAGGTGTGGGGTCAGTTTGGGGGCAGGTGTGGGGCAGGTGTGGGGTCAGTTTGGGGTGAGGTGTAGGGGCAGGTGTGGGGTCAGGTGTGGGGCAGGTGTGGGGTCAGGGGTGAGGTCAGTTTAGGGGCAGGTGTGGGGTCAAGTATGGGATGAGTTTTGGAGTCAGGTGTGGGGCAGGTATGGGGTCAGGTGTGGCGTCAATTTGGGGTCCGGTGTGGGGGCAGGTGTGGGGGCAGATGTGAGATCGTTTTGGGGTCCTTTTTAGGGCCGATTTTGGGGTCAGTTTTGGGTTATTTTGGGGTCATTTTTGGGGTTCTGACCTTCGGGGGGCAGCCCGAGCCTGCAGTACGGGGTTGGGGGATATTTGGGGTCAGTTTTGGGGTTTTTGGGGTCGGTTTTGGGGTTTTTGGGGGTGCAGAACTCGTTTTTGGGGTGGGTTTGGGGGTTTTTGGGGTCGGTTTTGGGGTTTTTGGGGGTGCAGAACTCGTTTTTGGGGTGAATTTGGGGGTTTTGGGGGTCATTTTTGGGGTGCTGACCTTCGGGGGGCAGCCCCAACATGCAGTACGGGGTTGGGGGATATTGGGGGTGCAGAACTCATTTTTGGGGTCAGTTTTGGGGTTTTTGGGGTCGGTTTTGGGGTTTTTGGGGGTGCAGAACTCGGTTTTGGGGTGGGTTTGGGGGATTTTGGGGTCGGTTTTGGGGTTTTTGGGGGTGCAGAACTCGTTTTTGGGGTCGTTTTTGGGGCGCTGACCTTCGGGGGGCAGCCCCAGCATGCAGTACGGGGGGCTCCTGCAGATCACCTCCTGCATGATGATGCCGATGCTGTAGACGTCCCCCCGGAAGGAGCCGCGCCGCTCCAGGGCCGCGTCCCGCAGCAGCTCCGGCGCCGTCCACAGCCGCTCTGGGGGGGCGGGGCCAGCCTCGGACACGCCCACTCGGACACACCCACCCCCTAGACCACGCCTATCCCCGTAGACCACGCCCAACCCAGCCCAGCAGCCAATGGGAGGCTGCTTTGAGGGTGTGGCCACGCCCCCTGCATGGGCAGTGTGAAGGTACGCCCACATAAGGCATGGGGGTGTGGCACTGTCAGGCCACGCCCCCTTTGTACAAGCCACGCCCCCTCCATAGCCACCACCTGGGACAGACCTGAATTGACAGACCACGCCCACATGAGGCCACGCCCTCTCCAATAAGACCCCGCCTTAATTGGGTGGGGTTGGGTTTGGCCACACCCCCTTTTCCCAAGCTCCACCTCCACCCCATGGAAGAGCCACCCACACCCTCCAGGCCACGCCCCCACCGTGCCCCACCCACACCTTCAGGCCACGCCCCTAAAAGACGCCCCTAAATGAAAGGCCACACTCTTTTAAAAGGCCACGCCCCTTTAAAAGGCCACGCCCCCAAATCAAAACCACGCCCCTTTCCACAGCCCACACTCGCCTCAAGGCCCCGCCCCTTCCTCTTAGCCCATCCCCATTGGCCACACCCACCCAAGGCCACGCCCCCAATTGAGCCCACATCGATCCCACGAGGCCACGCCCACGCGGCCACGCCCACGCCCTCACCGTGGGGCTGCGGGGGCGGGGCCGGCACGCGCTGGGCCTCCAGCAGTTGGTTGTAGCCGTGGTCGGTGACCTTGAGCACGAAGCGCCCGTCCACCACGCAGTTCCGCGACTTGAGGCGCCCGTGCACCACGTCGCGGTGGTGCAGGTACCGCACGCCCTGCGGGCACGGCCAGCGGTCATGGGCGTGGCCAGACATGGGCGTGGTCAGCCATGGGCGTGGTCAACAGCGCCATGGTCAACCATTGACTTGGTCAACCATTGACGTGTCAACCATTGACTTGGTCACCCATTGACTTGGTCACCCACTGACTTGGTCAACCATTGACGTGGTCACCCATTGACTTGGTCAACCATTGACTTGGTCAACCGTTGACTTGGTCAACCATTGACATAGTCAACAGCGCCGTGGTCAACGGTGCCATGGCCAACCATTGACATGGCCAACCATTGACGTGGTCAACCATCGGCGTGGTCAAAAGTGCCACGGTCAACAGCGCCATGGTCAATGGTGCCATGGCCAACCACTGACGTGGCCAGCCATCAGTGTGGCCAGCCATCAGTGTGGCCAGCCATCGGTGTGGTCAACAGCGTCATGGTCAACATGGTCAACAGTGCCATGGTCAACCATCAATGTCATGGTCAACAGCGCCCTGGTCAACATGGCCAACAGTGCCATGGTCAATTGTTGACATCATGGTCAACAATGCGACGGTCAACACTCAACGCCATGGTCAGTCAATGTCATGGTCAACCATTGCCATGGTCAACAGCATCATGGTCAACATGGCCAACAGTGCCATGGTCAACCATCAATGGCATGGTCAACAGGACCACAGTCAATCATTGGTGTGGTCAACCGTCAACGTTGTGGTCAACCATCACATCATCATGGTCAACAATGCCATGGTCAACCATCGCCATGGTCAACCAGACCGCCAAGGCCACCCACGTGACCACCACCCCAATGGCCACTCCAATGACCAGCCCCATGTCCAAGCCCGAGGTGGCCCTGTGGCCACCACCCCAATGGCCACTCCCATGGTGGCCCCATGACCACCACACCCATGACCACCCTTGTGGCCACCCTGTGGCCACCACCCCCACGCCCAGCCCCAAGGCAGCCCTGTGGCCACCACCCCAATGGCCACCACTCCCACAACCACCCCATGGCCAGTGGACCCCCAAGGTGGCCCTGTGACCACCACCCCCCTGTCCAGCCCTGAGATGGCCCCGTGGCCACCATCCCCATGTCCAGCCCCATGGCCACCATCCCCATGTCCAGCCCCAAGATGGCCCCGTGGCCACCACCCCAATGGCCACCCCATGGCCACCACACCCATGACCATCCCAATTTCCACCCTGTGGCCACCACCCCCACGTCCAGCCCCGAGGTGGCCCCGTGGCCACCACCATCACCATGACCACCAGATCCCCATGGTCACCACCCCAACGGCCACTCCCATGGCCACCCCATGACCACCACACCCATGACCACCCCAGTGGCCACCTCGTGACCACCACCCCCACGCCCAGCCCCGAGGTGGCCCCGTGGCCACCACCCCCACGCCCAGCCCCGGGGTGGCCCCGTGGCCACCTTGATGAGGTCGATGAGCAGCGAGGATTTGAACATCCAGTCGAGTTTCATGTCGTCGTTGCGCAGCAGGTCCTCGAGGCTGCCGCGCGAGCAGTGCTCCGACACCACCGCGAAGATGCCGCAGTCGTGGAAGAAGCCGAGCAGAAGGTTCACGTTCTCGTGACGCAGGTCCCGCAGCTGGGGGGACACGGGGACACGGGGACACGGGGACGGGGAGACAGGGACAGGGGGACAGGGGGACGGGGAGACAGGGACAGGGGGACATGGGGATGGGGATGGGGATGGGGATGAGGACACACGGGGACATGGGGATGGGGACACGGGGACACGGGGACACGGGGACGGGGATGGGGACACGGACAGGGGGACATGGGGATGGGGACACGGGGACACGGGGACAGGGATGGGGACACGGACAGGGGGACATGGGGATGGGGACAGGGGGACATGGGGACAGGGATGGGGACACAGACAGGGGGACAAAGGGACAGGGACAGGGGGACATGGGGACAGGGATGGGGACACAGACAGGGGGACAAAGGGACAGGGACGGGGGACATGGGGACAGGGGGATGGGGACACAGACAGGGGGACACAGACAAGGGGACACGGGGATGGGGACAGGGATGGGGACACAGACAGGGGGACAAAGGGACAGGGACAGGGGGACATGGGGACAGGGATGGGGACACAGACAGGGGGACAAAGGGACAGGGACGGGGGACATGGGGACAGGGGGATGGGGACACAGACAGGGGGACACAGACAAGGGGACACGGGGATGGGGACGGGAATGGGGACACGGGGACAGGGATGGGGACACGGGGATGGCGACGGGGATGGGGACAGGGGGACACGGGGACACGGAGGGGGACAGGGATGGGGACACAGACGGGGGACATGGGGACAGGGACAGGGGGACATGGGGACAGGGACATGGGGACAGGGACAGGGGGACACGGACACGGACAAGGGGACACGGGGATGGGGAGGGGGACATGGGGACACGGGGGACAGGGATGGGGACACGGCGATGGGGACAGCGACAGGGACACAGACAGGGGGACACAGGGACAGGGACAGGGTGACACGGGGATGGGGACAGGGACAAGGGGATGGGGACAGGGACAAGGACGCAGACAGGGGGACACAGGGACAGGGGGACACGAGGACAGAGGGACAGAGACAGGGGGACACGGACAGCGGGACGGGGACAAGGGGACATGAGAACACAGGGATATGGGGACAGGGACACAGACGGGGGATGGGGACAGAGGGACAGGGGACACAGAGAGGACACAGAGACAGGGATGAGGGACACGGGGACACAGGGATATGGGGACAGGGGGACACGGGGACAGGGTGAGGACAGAGTGGGGACAGGGGGGATGGGGCCCAGCATTGACTCCCCATGACCTGGCCTGGACCCCCATGGCCCAACCATGTCCCCACGGCCCGGTGATGTCCCCAAGACCCCTCAGTGTCCCCAAGAACCCCCAGCGATGTCCCCATGGTCCAACATCACCCGTAATGACCCCTCGGTGTCCCCATGACCCAATGGTGTCCCCACACCCCCCGGTGTCCCCACACCCCCCCCGGTGTCCCCACACCCCCCCAGTGTCCCCATGTCCCCCCAATGTCCCCATGTCCCCCCGGTGTCCCCAGGTGCCCTCACCTTGCAGAAGGCCAGCTTGGTGGCCGGTTTCACCTCGGTGTGCTGGTCACCCGGGATCTTCTTCAGCCACACCCAGTCACCCTGTGGGGGAGGGGCACGGGGGGGGCAGGGGTGAGGCCTCGGCCCCTCCCCCACAACCACACCTGGGGCGCACCTGGGGCACACCTGGGGACACTCAGGGACACGCCGCCCACCCCCACCATGACCCGAACCCACCTCAGCTCCCACCCCCAATTAAATCGTGACCCCAATTAAATCGTGACCCCAATTAAGCCCAGGGGGGCGGCAGGCGGGGTGGGGGAGGGGCGAGCAGAGGGTCAGGTTTTGGGGACAATCGGGGGGATTTTGGCTCCAGGACTTACCTGCACGGAGGCGACAAGGCCCTGCTGGTTAAACAAGAGCAGGAGGAGGGGGAGGTTGCTGCTGCCCTTCGCGTTATCCTGCGGGAAAGCAGCTGTCAATCATCGCCCGGGGGCGGGGCCTAGCTGTCAATCATCGCCCGGGGGCGGGGTCAGTTGTCAATCATCGCCCGGGGCGGGGCTTAGCTGTCAATCATCGCCCATGGGCGGGGTCAGCTGTCAATCATTGCCCATGGGCGGGGTCAGCTGTCAATCATCGCTCAGGGCGGGGTCAGCTGTCAATCATTGCCCATGGGCGGGGTCAGCTGTCAATCATCGCCCATGGGCGGGGTCAGCTGTCAATCATTGCCCATGGGCGGGGTCAGCTGTCAATCATCGCCCATGGGCGGGGTCAGCTGTCAATCATTGCCCATGGGCGGGGTCAGCTGTCAATCATCGCTCAGGGCGGGATCAGCTGTCAATCATTGCCCATGGGCGGGGTCAGCTGTCAATCATCGCTCAGGGCGGGATCAGCTGTCAATCCTTGCCCTGGGGTGATATCAGCTGTCAATCATCGCCCGAGGGCGGGGCTTAGATGTCAATCATCGCCCATGGGCGGGGTCAGCTGTCAGTCATCGCCCATGGGCGGGGCTTAGCTGTCAATCATCGCCCGGGGGCGGGATCAGCTCTCAATCATCGCCCATGGGCGGGATCAGCTGTCAGTCATCGCCCATGGGCGGGGTCAGCTGTCAGTCATCGCCCATGGGCGGGGCTTAGCTGTCAATCATTGCTCAGGGAGGGATCAGCTGTCAATCATAGCCCTGGGCGGGGTCAGCTGTCAATCATCGCCCAATGGGCGGGCTCAGCTATCATCGCCCAGGAGGCGTGGCCTAGCTGTCAATCACCGCCCTGGGCGGGGATCAAATGTCAGTCATCTCAAAGGGGCGTGTCTACAGCTGTCAATCATCTCAAAGGGGCGTGTCTCAGCTGTCAATCATCTCAAGGGGCGTGTCTACAGCTGTCAATCATCTCAAAGGGGCGTGTCTCAGCTGTCAATCATCTCAAGGGGCGTGTCTACAGCTGTCAATCATCTCAAAGGGGCGTGTCTACAGCTGTCAATCATCTCAAAGGGGCGTGTCTCAGCTGTCAATCATCTCAAGGGGCGTGTCTACAGCTGTCAATCATCTCAAAGGGGCGTGTCTACAGATGTCAATCATCTCAAAGGGGCGTGTCTACAGCTGTCAATCATCTCAAGGGGCGTGTCTACAGCTGTCAATCATCTCAAAGGGGCGTGTCTCAGCTGTCAATCATCTCAAAGGGGCGTGCCTACAGCTGTCAATCATCTCAAAGTGGCGTGCCTACAGCTGTCAATCATCTCAAAGGGGCGTGTCTCAGCTGTCAATCATCTCAAAGGGGCGTGTCTACAGCTGTCAATCATCTCAAAGGGGCGTGTCTCAGCTGTCAATCATCTCAAAGGGGCGTGCCTACAGCTGTCAATCATCTCAAAGGGGCGTGTCTCAGCTGTCAATCATCGCCTGGGGGCGTGGCCCGGGCCCCCAATCTGGGGCCACCGGGGTCCCTCCGGAGGTGGCCTCGCCTTGTCGCCCCGGCAGGTGGGGATGGGGGGGGAGGGGAGGATGGGGGGAGGGGTGGCCGGGGAGGGTGGGGGAGGGGCGGGTGGCAGGCGGGGGGAGGGGCCGGGGGTGGGGGTGGGGTCTCACCTCGGCCACGGCCACGTTGGAGGTGTCCGGGCCGGGGGTGGCGCTGCGGACGCTCCGGGTGTCACCCCCGCTCTGCCCCGTCAGGCTGGCGTGGCTGCTGTCCACCTGCGGGGGAGGGGCGGCGACAGCGGCGTCACCCGGGGCACAGGTGACACCTGGGGACATCGGGGTGCCACCCACGGGGACAGGTGATACATAGATACAGGTGACACCTGGGGACAGGTGACACGTGGGGACATCGGGGTGCCACCCACGGGGACAGGTGATACATAGGTACAGGTGGCACCTGGGGACAGGTGACACGTGGGGACAGGTGATATGTGGGCACAGGTGACACCTGGGGACATCGGGGTGCCACCCACGACTACAGGTGGTACATAGGTACAGGTGACACCTGGGGTCACCCGAGGGACAGGTGACACCTGGGGACAGGCGACACCTGGGGATGGGTGACACGTGGGGACAGGTGACACATGGAGACATCGAGGTGTCACCCACGGGGACAGGTGACACCTGGGGACACTGGGGTGTCACCCATGGGGACAGGTGATACATAGGTACAGGTGACACCTGGGGACAGGTGACACGTGGGGACAGGTGACACGTGGGGGACATCGAGGTGTCACATGTGGGGACACATCAAATGCGGGGAGAGGTCACCCACAGGGACACCCGAGTGTCACCCACAGGGGACAGGTCACCCACAGGGACACCCGAGTGTCACCCACAGGGGACAGGTCACCCACTGGGGACACCCCAGGCCGTGGGGACGTGGCCCCCCCGATGTCCCCCCAATGTCCCTGCTGCTGTGCCTCCATTTTTCCTCCCCGCTGTCCCTCTGTGTCCCCCGGTGTCCCCTCATGTCCCCATTGTCCCTGTGTCACCTGTTTGCTGCTCTGGGTGTTGATGAAGGTCAGGTCCCCCATGGTCATGTCCCTCCCGTGTCCCCCCGTGTCCCCATTGTCCCCCCGTGTCCCCACTGTCCCTGGTGTCCCCATTGTCCCCCGGTGTCCCCCGGTGTCCCCATTGTCCCCGTGTCACCTGTTTGCTGCTCTGGGTGTTGATGAAGGTCAGGTCCTCCATGGTCAGGATGATTTTGTTGGGGCCCTTCATGAGCTGAGCCTGCTGGATACGGCGCCTGCGGGGACACAGAGGGGACATTGGGGACACTGGGGACACTGGGGACAGAGAGGGGACAGTGGGGACAATGGGGACATTGGGGACAGTGGGGACAGTGGGGATATTGGGGGGATTGGGGACACTGGGGGACATTGGGGACACTGGGGACACTGGGGGACAATGGGGACACTGGGGACAGTAGGGACAGTGGGGACATTGGGGACACTGGGGGGCATTGGGGACAGTGGGGACACTGGGGACACTGGGGGACATTGGGGACATTGGGGGACATTGGGGACACTGGGGCCACCAGGGCCACCCACCTGATGTGGCAGGCGAGGGCGGCGCCGGCCGCGATGAGGGCAGCAATGAGGAGGAACATGAGGAAGACGAAGCCGGCGTCCATCCCTGTGAGAGAGCACCAGAGTGACCAGAGTGACCACCAGAGTGACCAGAGTGACCACGGGAGTGACCAGAGTGACCAGAGTGACCACCAGAGTGACCAGAGTGACTACGGGAGTGACCACAGGTGACCAGGAGTGACCACGGGAGTGACCAGGGGTGACCAGGAATGGCCAGAGTGACCACGGGACTGACCACGGGAGTGACCAGAGTGACCATGAGAGTGACCAGAGTGACCACAGGAGTGACCAGAGTGACCACAGGAGTGACCAGGGTGACCAGAAGTGACCAGAGGTGACCAGGGAGATGTGGTCACCCAGGGAACCGATGTCACCCAGTGACCGAGGCACTGGACGTCACCTGTGGGTGGGCATGGATGGATGGACAGGTGGGCATGGATGGACAGGTGGGCATGGATGGACACATGGACACGGTGGCCATGGCCACTCAGACCGTGGCTGGTCCAGCACCGTGCTGGCTCTGGTGGCACCAAACCCCCCCCCCCCCGGAGATGTCCCCAAACTCCCCTGAGCTCCAGTGCCGTGGTGGCACCGTGACCCCAAGATCCAGGGCCATGGTGGCACCGTGGCCATGAGGGGACCATGGCTGGTCCAGGACCACGGTGGCACCACAGGTGACCCAGAACCGTGGGTGTCACCATCACTGTGGCCATTCCAACACTGTAGTGGCACCGTGACCATGAGGGGACCGTGGCTGCTCCAGGGCTGTGGTGGCACCACAGGTGACCCAGAACCGTGGGTGTCACCACAATCACTGTGGCCATTCCAGCACCATGGTGGCACCACAGGTGACCCAACCTGTGGTGTCACCATCACTGTGGTCATTGCAGTGCCATGAGGGCACTGTGACCCTGAGATCCAGGGCCATGGTGGCACCATGGCCATGAGGGGACCATGGCCGGTCCTGTGCCATGGTGGCACCACGGGTGACCCAGAGTCATGGGTGTCACCACCACCACGGCCATTCCAGCACCATGGTGGCACTGTGACCATGAGGGGACGGTGGCTGCTCCAGGGCTGTGGTGGCACCACAGGTGACCCAGAACCGCAGGTGTCACCACCACCACGGTCATTCCAGTGCCATGGTGGCACCACGGGTGACCCAGAGCCATGGGTGTCACCACCACCATGGTCATTCCAGTGCCATGGTGGCACCGTGACCATGACGGAACCACAGCTGGTCCAGCACCGCGGTGCCACCACAGCTGCCACCACCCCCCTGACCCTCCCATCCCCACGGTGCCACCTCAGCCGGCCACGGTGCCACCTCAGCTGCCACCACCCCTGACCCACCCATCCCCACGGTGCCACCTCAGCCGGCCACGGTGCCACCACAGCTGCCACCACCCCCTGACCCACCCATCCCCACGGTGCCACCTCAGCTGCCACCACCCCCCTGACTCACCCATCCCCACGGTGCCACCTCAGCTGGCCACGGTGCCACCACAGCTGCCACCACCACCCCCCTGACCCACCCATCCCCACGGTGCCACCGCGGCCGCTCACCTCCGTTGCAGATGGCGCCGGAATCGAACCAGCAGCCGGCGTCGGTGGCCGGGCTGGCGCTGTGTGGCCAGTGGGGGCTGTGGCTACGGTAGCTGAGGCCGCGCGTGCCCGGCTCCAGCCCGTACACCGCCCACAGGTGGTGGCCTTTGCCGTCCGTGTCCAGCACCACGTAGGGCACCGAGACGTCGCCGTCCTCGTTCACGGTGAAGGTTTGGCAGAAGCCCTCGAGCCGGAAGTCGCGGGCGTGGTCGGCCACGCTGGTGCCCATCACCCAGCGGCCGCTGCGGCGCGCGGCCTCCACCGCCGTGGCCAGGAAGTAGATGGAGTTGTAGATGGTGGAGAAGAGGGGGTGGACCTGGAGGAGGGGACGGGTGGGAGGTGGAGCGGTCATGTTGGTCATCTTCCGTTGGCCATGGTCAACTGAGATGGCCATGGTCATCTTCCATTGGCCATGGTCATCTTCCATTGGTCATGGTCATCTTCCATTGGCCATGGTCAACTGAGATGGCCACGGTCAACTGAGATGGCCACGGACATCTTTCATTGGCCATGGTCATCTCCCATTGGCCATGGTCATTTTCCATTGGACATGGTCAACTGAGATGGCCATGGTCATCTTCCATTGGTCATGGTCATCCCCCATTGGCCATGATCAACTGAGATGGCCATGGTCATCTCCCATTGACCACGGTCATCCCCCATTGGCCATGGTCATCCCCCATTGGCCATGGTCAACTGAGATGGCCACGGTCATCTTCCATTGGCCTTAGTCAACTGAGATGGCCATGGTCATCTTCCATTGGCCATGGTCAACTGAGATGGCCATGGTCATCTTCCATTGGCCATGGTCAACTGAGATGGCCATGGTCATCTCCCATTGGCCATGGTCATCCCCCATTGGCCATGGTCAACTGAGATGGCCACGGTCAACTGAGATGGCCACGGACATCTTCCATTGGCCACTGACATCTTCCATTGGCCATGGTCATCCTCCACTGGCCATGGGCATCTCCCATTGGCCATGGTCAACTGAGATGGCCATGGTCATCTTCCATTGGCCGTGGTCATCTTGTGTTGGCCATGGTCATCTCCCACTGGCCATGGTCATCTTGTGCTGACCATGATCACCTCCATCTTAAGTTGGTGGCCATGGCCATCTCTACCCAACCCTCCAGAGATGCCCCAAACCCTCTTGAGATGCCCTCCCACCCCTTCCAGACACCCCCAAACCCCTCCAGACACCCCCAACACCCTCTTGAGATGCCCCCAACCCCCTTTGAGATGCCCTAAACCTCCTCAAGATGCCCCAAATCCTCTTGAGATGCCCCCAACCCCCTTTGAGATGCCCTAGACCTCCTCAAGATGCCCCAAATCCTCTTGAGATGCCCCAAAACCCCTGCAGACACCTACAAAACCCTCTCGAGATGCCCCAAATCCCCTGAAGATACCCCAAAACCCCCTTGAGACAACCCCAAACCCCCTTCCAGACACCCCCCAAACCCCCTCCAGACACCCCCAAAACCCTTCCAGATACCCCCAAATCCCTCCCCAGGCTTCTCTCCGCCCCCCACTCCAAGCCCCACCTCAGCGGGGTCGAGGTTGGCCGGCACCTCGTAGGCCTTCTTGGCGTCCTCGAGGGCGTCGCGGAAGGAGGCGTCGGGCGAGTCGACGGTGACGGTGAGCACGGCGTCGTAGGCCAGGCGCAGCTTGGTGTTGTTGGCCAGCACGGCGTAGGGCACGCGGCGGTAGGGCAGCGCGAAGGTGAGCGCGTCGTAGGGGATGAAGACCAGGCTGCCGTCCGTCATGCCCAGGTCCTCGGCCTTCTCCAGGAGCACCCTCTGCTCGCGGCCGCCCAGCAGCACCGAGTGCATGCACATCACCACCACTGAGGGGAGGGGACACAGCGGGGGACACCAGGGGACAATGGGGCGTGGCACCGGGAGGTGGCGCCCGAGTGCGGCGCTCTGAGGGTGTCACGGTTGGGGTTCGTCTGGGGTGGGTGGTTGGTTGTCCGTCTGTCCGTCCAATCGTCCGTTCGTCCAATCATCCATCCATCATCCGTCCATCTGTCCATCCATCTGTCCATCCTTCATCTGTCCATCTGTCCATCCATCCATCCATCCATCTCAACCATCTTCATCCGTCCATCCGTCCATCCATCATCCGTCCATCTGTCCATCTGTCCATCCAACCATCTGTCCATCCTTCATCTGTCCATTTGTCCATCCATCCATCCATCATCCATCTCCACCACCTTCATCCAATCCTTCCTCTTCCTCTTCCACATCCATCTATCCATGTCCACAATCTTCATCCATCCATCCTCTTCCACATCCATCCGTCCGTGTCCATCATCTTCATCCATCCATCCATCCATCCATCCATCCATCCATCCATCTCCACTGTTTTCATCCATTCCGTCTGTCCATCTGTGTCCATCCATCCATCCATGTCCACCATCTTCATCCATCCCATCTTCATCCATCCCATCTTCATCCATCCCATCCCATCCCATCCCATCCCATCCCATCCCATCCCATCCCATCCCATCCCATCCCATCCCATTATCCCATCATCCCATTATCTCATTGATCCCATCATCCTATTATCCCATCCCATGATCCCATTATCCCATTATCCCATCCTATCCCATTATCCCATGATCCCGTTATCCCATCATCCCACTGATCCCATTATCCCATCATCCCATTATCCCATTATCCCATTGATCCCATTGATCCCATTATCCCATTGATCCCATTGATCCCATTGATCCCATTGATCCCATTATCCCATTATCCCATTGATCCCATTGATCCCATTGATCCCATTGATCCCATTATCCCATCCTATCCCATTATCCCATTATCCCATTATCCCATTGATCCCATTGATCCCATTGATCCCATTGATCCCATTATCCCATTATCCCATTGATCCCATTGATCCCATTGATCCCATTATCCCATTATCCCATTGATCCCATTATCCCATTATCCCATCCCATTATCCCATTGATCCCATCCTATCCCATTATCCCATTATCCCATTATCCCATCCTATCCCATTATCCTATCCTATCCCATTATCCCATTATCCCATTATCCCATTATCCCATCCTATCCCATTATCCCATTATCCCATCCTATCCCATCATCCCATCCTATCCCATTATCCCATTTCATCCCATCCCCCCATCCCCATCCTCTCCCTCCCGTCCTCACCTCTCACCCCGTCCGCCCTCTGCACCTTCCTCAGCGCCTTCTCCGCCTCCTCCTCCTCCTCTCCGGCCGTGGCCACCACGGTGACCGGCAGCCCCCTGGCCCTCAGCTCCGTGGCCAACTCCTGCGCCGTGTCCACCCACAGATCCTGCGGCGCCGCCACCACGGCCACGTGGGCCCAG
The DNA here is from genome assembly GCF_052056855.1 of Sturnus vulgaris. Taxonomy (NCBI): domain Eukaryota; kingdom Metazoa; phylum Chordata; class Aves; order Passeriformes; family Sturnidae; genus Sturnus; species Sturnus vulgaris. The sequence continues at coordinate 376,501 of NC_142278.1, forward strand.
CGGAAATACCTGAGCACGGCGTGCAGCACGGCGGCCGGAGCGGGCAACGGGTTCACCAACGTGGAGGCCCCGACGCCGCCGCCGCACGCCCACGACACCAAGGGCTTGTTCCAGGCGGCGGCCAGGAGCCCGGCGGCGCCGCAGGCCGCGGGGTTGAGGGGACCCACGATGGCGCTGGCGTAACGCTCGGCGCTGAGCAGGCCGGCCACGGCCTGGGGCCTGGAGCAGGCCTCGGGCAGCACCACGGCGTCCCACCAGTAACCGGCCGAGAGCGCCGCGTCGCGGTTGAGCCGGGCCACGGCCAGGCGCGACGCCACGTCCGGCAAGGCCCGAGCCAGCAAAGGGTCGCAGGCCCAGGGACCCAGCACGGCCACCTTGAAGGTGGCGGCCACCGAGGGTTGGGGACAGCGGATGAGGAGCAGCAGGAGGAGCAGAGGGACAGGGGACAACGGCGGTGGCCAGCGGGGGTGGTGGGGCAGGAGAGGGAGAGGAGCGGGGGGACACGGAGCGGCACGGGGGGTGGCGACACGGGTGGCACCGGGGGAGGTGGCACCGGGGGAAATGTCACCATCATGGGAGGTGGCACCACGGGAGATGTCACCACGGGAGGTGACACTGCCAGGGGAGGTGGCACCACAGGAGATGTCACCATGGGAGATGTCACCGTGGGAGATGTCACCGTGGGAGGTGACACCGTCATGAGAGATGTCACCACAGGAGGTGACACCGTGGGAGGTGGCACTGCCAGGGGAGGTGGCACCACGGGAGATGTCACCGCAGGAGGTGTCACCATGGGAGGTGGCACAGCCAGGGGAAGTGGCACCACAGATGTCACCATGGCAGATGTCCCTGTTGGAGATGTCACCGTGTGAGGTGGCACCGTCATGGGAGATGTCCCTGTTGGAAGTGCCACCATAGGACATGCCACCATGGGAGATGTCCCTGTTGGAGATGTCACCATGGGAGATGTCACCACGGGAGGTGACACCGTCATGGGAGATGTCACCACTGGAGATGCCACTGTTGGAGATGTCACCATGGGAGGTGGCACTGCCATGGGAGGTGGCACCACAGATGTCACTGTGGGAGGTGTCACCATGGGAGGTGACACCGTCATGGGAGGTGCCACCATAGGAGATGTCCCTGTTGGAAATGTCCCTGTTGGAGGTGACACCATGGGAAATGTCACCATCATGGGAGGTGCCACCGTAGGAGATGTCACGGTGGCAGATGTCCCTGCTGGAGATGTCACCGTGGGAGATGTCACCACGGGAGGTGACACCGTCATGGGAGATGTCCTTGCTGGAGATGTCACTGTGGGAGGTGACACCGTCATGAGAGGTGTCACCATGGCAGATGTCCCTGTTGGAGATGTCACCATGGGAAGTGCCACCATAGGAGATGCCACCATGGGAGGTGACACTGTCATGGGAGGTGGCACCATTATGGGAGATGTCCCTGTTGGAGGTGACACCGTGGGAAATGTCACCATAGGAGATGTCACTGTGGCAGATGTCCCTTTTGAGGATGTCATCGTGGGAGGTGACACCGTGGGAAATGTCACCATCATGGGAGGTGCCACCATAGGAGATGTCACCATGGGAGATGTCCCTGTTGGAGGTGACACCATGGGAAATGTCACGGTGGCAGATGTCCCTGCTGGAGACGTCACCGTGGGAGGTGACACCATAGGAGGTGGCACAGCTGGGGGAGGTGGCACCACAGATGTCACCGTGGGAGGTGACACCGTCATGGGAGATGTCCCTGCTGGAGATGCCACCACTGTTGGAGGTGCCACCGTGGGAGATGTCACCATATGAAATGTCACCATCATGGGAGGTGCCACCACCATGGGAGATGTCACGGCTGGAGGTGGCACTGTGGGAGGTGACACCACGGGAGATGCCACCACGGGATGTGACGTCACGGGAGGTGCCACCACCGTGGGAGATGTCACCACCGGAAATGTCATTGATGGAGAGGCCACCATTGGAGATGTCACCATTGATGATGTCACCATTAGAGATGCCACCACCTTGGGAGATGTCACCACCGGAAATGTCATTGTTGGAGATGTCACCATTGATGATGTCACCATTGGAGATGTCACCATTGGAGATGTCACCATTGATGATGTCACCAATGTGGGAGATGTCACCTTTGGAAATGTCATTGTTGGAGATGTCACCATTGATGATGTCACCAATGTGGGAGATGTCACCTTTGGAAATGTCATTGTTGGAGATGTCACCGTTGATGATGTCACCATTGATGATGTCACCATTGATGATGTCACCACCATGGCACGTGCCACCATGGGCAGTCATGACACAAGAGGTGCCACCACCGTGGAAAATGTCATTGTGGCTGATGTCACCCTGGGAGATGCCACCACGGGAGGTGACGCCGTGACAGGAGCCACCAACACGGCGAGTGCCACCACCGTGGGAAATGTCACCGTGGGAGATGCCACCACCATCGGGGATGTCACCGTGGGAGCTGTCACCGTGGGAAATGTCACCGCCATTGCAGATGCCACCGTGGGAATTGTCACTGTTTTGGGAGGTGCCACCGTGGGAAACGGCGCCGTGGGAGGTGCCACCACCTCTGTGGGAGATGTCCCTGTGGGAAGTGCCACCGTGGGAAATGCCACCGTGGGAGACGATGCCACCGTGCAAAGTGCCACCAGCGTGAGAAATGTCACCGTGGGAAATGTCACCGTGGGAGACGATGCCACCACCGTGGGAGATGCCACCACTCTTGGAGATGTCACAGTTGCAGGTGCCACCGTGGGAAATGTCACCGTGGGATGTCCTGGTGCCACCATTGGATGTCCCAGTGCCACCACCGGATGTCCCAGTGTCACCATGGGATGTCCCAATGTCACCGTGGGATGTCCCAATGTCACCATGGGATGTCCCAATGTCACCGTGGGATGTCCCAGTGCCACCGTGGGATGTCCCAATGTCACCGTGGGATGTCCCAGTGTCACCGTGGGATGTCCCAGTGCCACCGTGGGGTGTCCCGGTGTCCCCGCGGGTGCCACCCCGGGCCGTGTCCCCGCTGCCCCCGGCCCTGTCCCCTCGGGGCCGCATGTCCAGGCTGTGCCAGCGGTCACTCAGGCCCGGGCGTGGCCGGAGGTGTCCAGTGATGTCACCATGGTCACCGCGAGGGGACACCTGGGGGACACAGAGCGGCCACGGGGGGTCAGCGGGAGGGGCCAGGGGTCACTCAGGGGTCACTCAGGGTCACTCAGGGGTCACTGTGGTCACTCAGGGGTCACTCAGGGTCACTCAGTGGTCACTGTGGTCACTCAGTGGTCACTCAGTGGTCACTGTGGTCACTCAGGGTCACTCAGGGGTCAGTGGTCACTCAGGGTCACTCAGTGGTCACTGTGGTCACTCAGTGGTCACTCAGGGGTCACTCAGTGGTCAGTGGTCACTCAGGGGTCACTCAGTGGTCACTCAGTGGTCACTCAGGGGTCAGTGGGGGGGTCCCGGCCCCGTTCCCACTTCCGGGATGGGGGAGGGGCAGTTCTGGGGATGATCCAGCCCTGCCCCTCCCCCTCCCCCCCCGTTCCCATCATCCCCCGCGGCCCCGCTAATCCCGGGGGGGGAGGGGAGGGGTTAAACCCGGGATAATCCCCGCCCCTCCCCCACCCCAGCCCAGCCCAGCCCCCCCCGGGAGCGGCCACGTGAGGGGGGGACACGGGGGGGGATGGGCGGGACAACGCGACACACCTGGGGGGACACAGGGACACACCTGGGGGGACACAGGGACACACCTGGGGGGACACAGAGACACACCTGGGGGGACACAGAGACACACCTGGGGGGACACAGGGACACACCTGGGGGGACACAGGGACACACCTGGGGGGACACAGGGACACACCTGGGGGGACAGGGACACACCTGGGGGGACACAGAGACACACCTGGGGGGACACAGAGACACACCTGGGGGGGACACAGGGACACACCTGGGGGGACAGGGACACACCTGGGGGGACACACCTGGGGGGACACAGGGACACACCTGGGGGGGACAGGGACACACCTGGGGGGACACAGGGACACACCTGGGGGGACAGGGACACACCTGGGGGGACACACCTGGGGGGACACAGGGACACACCTGGGGGGACACACCTGGGGGGACACAGGGGACAACGGGACACACCTGGGGAGACAATGGGGACACACCTGGGGACAATGGGGGCACACCTGGGGGGACAAGAGGGGTCGATGGGGGGGACACAGGGACACACCTGGGGGGACACGAGGGGGACACACCTGGGGGGACACAGGAACACACCTGGGGGGCACAATGTGGGGGGACACACGTGGGTCACCCCCCGGTGTCACATCCCAGTGTCACCTGTACTCAGTGTCACCTGTGCTCGGTGTCACCTGTGTGCCACACCCAGTGTCACCTGTCGGGTGTCACCTGTCGGGTGTCACCTGTCGGGTGTCACCTGTCGTGTCTCCGTCCCCCCCTTTGTCCCCCCCCCCCGTCCCGGTGTCACCTCTGTCCCCGCCAGGCCCCGCCCTAATCCCGCCGCTATTCCGGGATCGGTGACGTCACCTGTGCGTCACCTGCACGTGGCGCCAGCGACAAACGTCACCTGTCACGTGGCACACGTCACCTGTCACGTGGCTCGCGTCACCTGTCACGTGGCTCGCGTCACCTGTCACCCGCCCATGTCATTTGTCAAACCTCACCTGTCACATATCAGATGTCACCTGTCGAATGTCACACCTGTCACCTGTCCGTGTCACACCTGTACCTGTAACACCTGTACCTGTCACACCTGTCCCTGTCACACCTGCCCACATCACACCTGTACCTGTAACACCTGTCCCTGTCACACCTGTCCCTGTCACCTGTCACATATCAGATGTCACCTGTCAAATGGCACACCTGTCACCTGCCCGTGTCACACCTGTGCCTGTCACACCTGTGCCTGTCACACCTGTCCCTGTCACACCTGTGTCACACCTGTCCCTGTCACAGCTGTCCCTGTCACACCTGTGTCACACCTGTACATGTCACACCTGTCCCTGCCACCTGTCACATATCAGATGTCACCTGTCAAATGTCACCTGTCAGACATCACCTGTCACCTGCCCACGTCACACCTGTACTTGTCACACCTGTACCTGTCACACCTGTACCTGTCACCTATCAAATGTCACCTGTCATCCGGCAATGTCACACCTGGACACGTCACACCTGCCCGTGTCACACCTGTACATGTCACACCTGGACATGTCACCTGTCACACATCACCTGTCCCTGTCACACCTGTGTCACACCTGTGTCACACCTGTGTCACACCTGTCCCTGTCACACCTGTCCCTGTCTCACCTCCCCCTGGGTACCCCAATGTCCTTCCAGGCTCCTCAAAGCCCCCCCCAGGTAACTCAGGTGTGACCCCAACCCCCCCCAGGTAACTCAGGTGTGACCCCAAACCCCCCCAGGAAACTCAGGTGTGACCCCAACCCCCCCCAGGTAACTCAGGTGTGCAAAGGGGACCCCAAAACCCTTCCAGGGGGTCCCAGGTGTTTTTTTGGGGGTCCCAGGTGTGTTTGGGGGGGTCTCAGGTGTTTTTTGGGGGGGTCCCAAATTTTTTGGGGGGGTCTCAGGTGTGTTTTGGGGGGTCCATTAATTAGCGGCCCATTAATTAGCCGTCCATTAATTGAGGGGGGTCCAATTAATTGGCGAAGTCTTTTGAATGAGGGAGTCCCGTAATTAGGGAGGGGTCACTTAATTAGGGGTCCCTTAATTGGTGTGAGTCACTTAATTGGGGGGGGGAAATCAATTAATTTGCGGTCCCTTAATTGGGGGAGTCCTTTAATTAGGGAGCGGTTCCTTAATTAGGGAGGGGATCCCTTAATTAGGTCTCTTAATTAGGGGGTTCTTTAATTAGCGGTCCCTTAATTGGGGGAGTCCCTTAATTAGGGGGTCCTTTAATTAGCAGTCCCTTAATTGGGGGAGTCCCTTAATTAGGGAGGGGTAATTTAATTAGGGAGGGGATCCCTTAAATTAGTGGGCCCCTTAATTAGCGGTCCCTTAATTGGGGGAATCTATTAATTGGAGGGATCCATTAATTAGGAGAGTTTCATAATGAGGGAGTCCCTTAATTGGGGGGGTCCTTTAATTGAGGGAGTCCCTTAATTAGGGAGAGGTCACTTAATTAGGGGGGGATCCATTAATTGGGGCGTCCATTAATTAGGGGAATCTCTAAAATTAGAGAGTCCCTTAATTGGGGGCGGGGGTCCCTTAATTAGCAATCCCTTAATTGAGGGAGTCCATTAATTAGGGAGGGGTCCATTAATTGGGAGAGTGTCTTAAATGGGGGAGTCCCTTAATTAGGGAAAGGTCACTTAATTGGGGGGGGGGTGTCCCTTAATTAGCGGTCCTTTAATTTGGGGAGTCCATTAATTGGGGGGGGGGATCCTTTAAATGGGGGGAGTCCCTTAATTAGGGAGGGGTCACTTAATTAGGGAAGTCCATTAATTGGGGAAGTCTCTTAAATGAGAGAGTCCCTTAATTAGGGGGGGTCCCTTAATTGGGGGGGGTCACTTAAAATTAATTGGGGGGGGTCCATTAATTGGGGGAGTCTTTTAAATGAGAGAGTCCCTTAATTAGGAGGGGGGGGGGGTGTCCCTTAATTAGGGTGGGTCCCTTAATTAGGAGGGGGGAGGGGTAGGATTTGGGGGGGGTCTCTTACCTGTCCGCAGGTCCGGGGGGGTCCTGGGGGGGAATTTTGGGCGTCCTGGGGGGGTCCTGGGGGATTTGGGGGGTCCCGGGGGGGTTTTAGGGTCCCTGGGAATTCCGGGAAGAATTTGGGGCGGGGGTCCCGGGGGGGGGTTTAGGGTTTGGGGGGTCCCGGAGGAGTCCTGGAGGATTTGGGGGGGTCCCGGGGGGGTTTTTGCGGGTCCCGGGGGGGTTTTGGGGGTCCCGGGGGGCGGTTTTAGGAGTCCCGGGGGGGGGTTTAGGGTTCCAGGGAGGGATTTTGGGGGTCCCGGGGGGGTTTTGGGGGGTCCCGGGGGGGTCCTGGAGGATTTGGGGGGGTCCCGGGGGTATTTAGGGGGTCCCGGGGGGTATTTAAGGGGTCCCGGGGGGTATTTAGGGGGTCCCGGGGGGTATTTAGGGGGTCCCGGGGGGTATTTAGGGGGTCCCGGGGGGGTTTTAGGGAGTCCCGGGGGGGTTTTGGGGGGTCCCGGGGGGGTCCTGGAGGATTTGGGGGGGTCCCGGGGGGGTTTTAGGGAGTCCCGGGGGGGTTTAGGGGGTCCCGGGGGGTATTTAGGGGGTCCCGGGGGGTTTTTGGGGGTCCCGGGGGGGGTCCTGGAGGATTTGGGGGGGTCCCGGGGGGTATTTTGGGGGTCCCGGGGGGGTTTTAGGGAGTCCCGGGGGGGTTTAGGGGGTCCCGGGGGGGTTTAGGGGGTCCCGGGGGGTATTTAGGGGGTCCCGGGGGGGTTTTGGGGGTCCCGGGGGGGTCGCAGCGCTGCCCCCTCCCTCGCCGCCGTCTCCCGTGTGCGGCCGCTGCGGGGGGGGCGCGGGGGGGCCCCAAATCCCCTCCCCCCCCTGGGGACAAATCGGATTAATGGGGGGGGGGAGGGGCGGGGAGGTGACACTGGGGACACTGGGGGGGGGGGATGGGGGTGGGGACAGTGAGGGGGGGGGACAGGGGTGACAATGGGGGGGGGGACACGGGTGACAATGGGGGGGGGTCCTGGGGGTCTTGAGGGGAGGGGGACATTGGGGGACATTGGGGGGGGGGGGGACCTGGGGACACTCGTGGGGGGGTCCTGGGGGGGACAGGGGTGACATTTGGGGGGTCCTGGGGGTCTTGAGGCGGGGGGGGACACAGGGGGGGACACGGGGACACTCCTGGGGGGGCTCTGGTGGGGGGGGGGGACACGAGGGGACATTTTTGGGGAGGGGGGACAGGGGGACATCAGTGGGGGTCCCTGGGGGGGGGGGGGGGTCTGGGTGGGGGGGAACACCCGGGGGGGGTCTGGGGATACTCGGGGGGGACATTGGGGACACTCGGGGGGACATTGGGGACACTCGGGGGGGACTTTGGGACACCCGGGGGGACATTGGGGACACTCGGGGGGGTCTGGGGGGACATTGGGGACACTCGGGGGGACATTGGGGACACTCGGGGGGGACTTTGGGGACACCCGGGGGGACATTGGGGACACTCGGGGGGGTCTGGGGACACCCGGGGGGACATTGGGGACACTCGGGGGGGTCTGGGGACACTTGGGGGGACTTTGGGGACACCCGGGGGACTTTGGGGACACCCGGGGGGACTTTGGGGACACCCGGGGGGATATTGGGGACACCCGGGGGGGTCTGGGTGGTGGGAGGGACACTCGTGGGGGAGGGGAGGATTTGGGGGGGACTTTGGGACCCCCCCAGGGACCCCAAACTGGAGCCGAGACCACGCCCACCCGGGCCGAACTGTCAATCAAGGCTAAACCACGCCCCTCGAGGCGTAACCACACCCCCTTGGTTCCATCTAGGGTCATATCCATATATGGAGCGGCCACGCCTACTCGGCTTCGGCCCCGCCCATCTCGCCATTTCGGACGGCGGCGCCATGTTGGATTGGGGCGGAAGGCGGAAGTGACGTCACAGCCAGCGCCTGGGCGGGCGGAAGCGAAGGTGGTTGGAAGAGGTGAGCGGGAACTGGGAGGACTGGGAGGGACTGGGGGGAACTGGGGGGGACTGGGATGGGACTGGGGGGGACTTGGGGGACTGGGAGGGAACTGGGATGGGCTGGGGGGGACTGGGATGGACTGGGATTACTGGTACTGGTTCTACTGCGAGCACTGGGGGTAACTGGGAGCCATCGGGACATACTGGGAACACTGGGACTGATTATACTGGGATTAGCGGGACTGGTTATACTGGGATTGCCGGGACTGGTTATACTGGGAACACTGGGACTGGTTATACTGGGATCACTGGACTGGTTATACTGGGATTACTGGGACTGGTTATACTGGGATTGCTGGGACTGGTTATACTGGGATTACTGGGACTGGTTATACTGGGATCGGCGGGACTGATTATACTGGGATTAGTGGGACTGGTTATACTGGGATCGCTGGGACTGGTTATACTGGGATCGCTGGTACTGGTTATACTGGGATTAGCGGGACTGGTTATACTGGGATCGCTGGAATGGTTATACTGGGATTGCTGGAATGGTTATACTGGGAGCACTGGGACTGGTTATACTGGGATTAGTGGGACTGGTTATACTGGGATCGCTGGGACTGGTTATACTGGGAACACTGGGACTGGTTATACTGGGATTAGCGGGACTGGTTATACTGGGATCGCTGGGACTGGTTATACTGGGAGCACTGGGACTGTTTATACTGGGATTACTGGGACTGGTTATACTGGGATCACTGGGACTGGTTATACTGGGATTACTGGGACTGGTTATACTGGGATTGCTGGGAATGGTTATACTGGGAGCACTGGGACTGGTTATACTGGGATTGCTGGGACTGGTTATACTGGGATTACTGGGACTGGTTATACTGGTTTATACTGGTTATATTGATTTATACTGGTCTATACTGGTTTATACTCGTCCATACTGGTTTGTTCTGGTTTATACTGGTCCGTACTGGTTTATACTGGTTATATTGATTTATACTGGTCCATACTGGTTTATACTGGTTTATATTGGTCCATACTGGTTTATACTGGTCCGTACTGGTTTGTACTGGGAGCCCTGGGTTGGTTCGGGATCTCCGGGAAATTTTTTGGAATTTTTGAGGAATTTTTTCGGAATTTTTTGGGATTTTTTTTTAGGAATTTAAAGAAATTTTTTGGGAATTTTTTTGAAAAATTTTTGGAATATTTTAGGAGTTTTTTTGGATTTTTTGAGATTTTTTTTTTTAGGAATTTTTGGGACATTTTTGAGTAATTTTTTGATAATTTGGGGGGATTTTTTTTGGAATTTTTTTGGAATTTTTGGGGAATTTTTTGAGATTTTTTTGGAAATTCTTTGTGAATTTTTTGGGGAATTTTTTTGGGGAATTTTTGAGAATTTTGGGGGATTTTTGGGAAAATTTTGAGAATTTTTTTGGGAAATCTTTGAGAATTTGTGGGATTTTTTTTTTTTAATTTTGGGATTTTTTGGGAATTTTTAAGGAATTTTTAGGATTTCTTTGGGAATTTTTTTGGGGAAGTTTTTGGGAATTTTTGGGGAATTTTTTGAGAATTTGGGGATTTTTTTTTGGGAATTTTTGGAGAATTTCTTGAGCCTTTTCAGGAATTTTTTGGAAATTTTTTTGGGAATTTTTTGGGAATTTTTAGGAATTGTTTGGGAATTTTTTGGGGAAGTTTTTGGGAATTTTTTTTTAATTTTTTAGGAATTTTTGGGGAATATTTACCATTAAAATTCCATTAAAAATCGGAATTTTCTCTCTTTTCCACAGGAATTTCTCCCCCATTCCCAGAATTTTTTGGAGAATTTTTTGAAGGAATTTTTGTGAATTTTTGTGAATTTTTGGGGGAATTTTTGGGATTTTTTGGGGAATTTTTGGGGGAATTTTTGCGAATTTTTCGGGAAATTTTGGAGAATTTTGTCGGATTTTTTTTTAAATTTCGGGAATTCTTTGGGAATTTTTTTTTTAATTTTTTGGGGAAATTTTGGAGAACTTTTAGGAATTGTTTGGGAACTTTTTTGGGGAAGTTTTTTGGGAATTTTTGGGGAATATTTTAGGATTTTATGGGAATATTTACCATTAAAATTCCATTAAAAATCGGGAATTTTCTCTCTTTTCCACAGGAATTTCACCCCCATTCCCAGAATTTTTTGGAGAATTTTTTTGGGGATTATTTTGGATCAAATTTTTTGGGAATATTTTTGGGAATTTTGGGGCTCCATGACCATCCACAATTTGTACATTTTTGACCGGGGGGGGTCGTGCCTCTTCTACAGCGAATGGCACCGAAGGAGAGCGGCTGCAATATCCCAGGAGGAGGTGAGGAAATCGGGAATTCTGGGAATTCTGGGAATTTGGGAATTCTGGGAATTTTTGGGAATTTTTGGGGATTTTTTTGGGATTTTTGGGGTTTTTTTTCGGGGTCCTTTTTGATTTTTTTTGGATTTTTTTGGAATTTTTTTGGATTTTTTTTCGGATTTTTTTTCGACTTTTTTTTATTTTTGGGGATTTTTTGGGGATTTTTTGGGAATTTTTAGGGATTTTTATGGAGTTTTTTTAGGATTTTTGGGGGATTTTTTGGGATTTTTGGGATTTTTTTAGGATTTTTTGAGAATTTTTGGGGGATTTTTTGGGGATTTCTAGCGGCTGCGATATCCCAGGAGGAGGTGGGAAAATCGGGAATTCTGGGAATTTTTTGGGAATTTTTGGGAAATTTGGGAATTCTGGGAATTTTTGGGAATTTTTTGAGGAATTTTTGGGGGATTTTTGGGGTTTTTTCGGGTCCTTTTTGATTTTTTTTGGATTTTTTTGGAATTTTTTGGATTTTTTTATCGGATTTTTTTTCGACTTTTTTTTATTTTGGGGATTTTTTGGGGGAATTTTTAGGGATTTTTATGGGAGTTTTTTTGGGATTTTTGGGGGATTTTTTGGGGAATTTTTTGGATTTTTTTGGATTTTTGGGGGTTTTTATGGGATTTTTAGGGATTTTTGGGGGGATTTTTTGGATTTTTTGGGGGATTTTTGGGGTTTTTTTTTTAGATTTTTGAGGATTTTTGGGGGTTTTTTGTGATTTTTTTGGGGGAATTTTAGGGATTTTGGGGGATTTTTTTGGGAATTTTTTTGGGGTTTTTTGAGATTTTTGGGGAATTTTTTGGGAATTTTTGGGGAATTTTTCTGAAATTTTTGGGGGATTTTTTGGGAATTTTTGGGATTTTTTGGGGATTTTTTTTTTATTTCTAGCGGCTGCGATATCCCAGGAGGAGGTGAGGAAATCGGGAATTCTGGGGAAATTTGGGAATTTTTTGGGAATTTTGGGAATTCTGGGAAATTTGGGAATTTTTTGGGAATTTTTGGGGATTTTTGGGGTTTTTTCGGGGTCCTTTTTGATTTTTTTTGGATTTTTTTGGAATTTTTTTGGATTTTTTTTCGGATTTTTTTTCGACTTTTTTTTATTTTTGGGGATTTTTGGGGGAATTTTTAGGGATTTTTATGGGAGTTTTTTAGGATTTTTTGGGGATTTTGGGGGATTTTTTTAGGATTTTTTGGGGATTTTGGGGGATTTTTTTTAGGATTTTTTGAGAATTTTTGGGGGATTTTTTGGGGATTTCTAGCGGCTGCGGTATCCCAGGAGGAGGTGAGAAATCGGGAATTCTGGGGAAATTTTGGGAATTTTTGGGAATTTTGGGGATTCTGGAAAAATTGGGAATTTTTTGCGAATTTTTTGGGGATTTTGGGGGTTTTTTCGGGGTCCTTTTTGATTTTTTTTGGATTTTTTTGATTTTTTGGGGATTTTTTTTCGGATTTTTTTTCGACTTTTTTTTATTTTTGGGGATTTTTTGGGGAATTTTTAGGGATTTTTATGGGAGTTTTTTTAGGATTTTTTGGGGATTTTTTGGGATTTTTTTAGGATTTTTTGAGAATTTTTGGGGGAGTTTTTGGGAATTTTTAGCGGCTGCGATATCCCAGGAGGAGGTGAGGAAATCGGGAATTCTGGGAATTTTTTTGGGAATTTTTGGGAAATTTGGGAATTCTGGGAAATTTGGGAATTTTTTGAGAATTTTTCAAGGGGAATTTTTTGGGATTTTTTGAGGGATTTTTGGGGGATTTTTGGGGTTTTTTTTGAATTTTTTGGGATTTAAAAAAATTTTTTGGTTTTTTTTTTATTTGTTTTTTTTTTTATTTTTGGGGATTTTTTGAGGATTTTTATGGAATTTTGTAGGATTTTTATGGGAATTTTTTTAGGATTTTTGAGGAATTTTTTGGGATTTTTTGGGGGGATTTTGGGGAATTTTGGGTTTTTTTTTTTTATTTTTGGGGGATTTTTTAGGAATTTTTTTAGGATTTTTTGGGAATTTTTAGCGGCTGCGATATCCCAGGAGGAGGTGGGAAAATCGGGAATTCTGGGAATTTTTTGGGAATTTTTTGAGGAATTTTTCGGGGATTTTTGGGGTTTTTTCGGGGTCCTTTTTGATTTTTTTTGGATTTTTTTGGAATTTTTTTGGATTTTTTTTTCGGATTTTTTTTCGATTTTTTTTTATTTTTGGGGATTTTTTGGGGAATTTTAGGGATTTTTATGGAGTTTTTTTAGGATTTTTTGGGATTTTGGGGGATTTTTTTAGGATTTTTTGGGGATTTTTGGGGATTTTTTTAGGATTTTTTGAGAATTTTTGGGGGATTTTTTGGGAATTTTTAGCGGCTGCGATATCCCAGGAGGAGGTGAGGAAATCGGGAATTCTGGAATTTTTGGGAATTTTTGGAATTTTTGGGAATTTTGGGAATTCTGGGAATTTTTGGGGAATTTTTTGCGAATTTTTTGGGGATTTTTGGGTTTTTTTCGGGGTCCTTTTTGATTTTTTTTGGATTTTTTTGGAATTTTTTTGGATTTTTTTATCGGATTTTTTTTTCGATTTTTTTTTATTTTTGGGGATTTTTTGGGGGATTTTTTTGGGAATTTTTAGGGATTTTTATGGGAGTTTTTTTAGGAATTTTTGGGGATTTTTTGGGGAATTTTTTAGGTATTTTTTGGGGGATTTTTGGGGTTTTTTTTTTAGATTTTTGGGGATTTTGGGGGGATTTTTTGTGATTTTTTGTGGGAATTTTGGGAATTCTGGGAATTTTTGAGGAATTTTTCGGGGATTTTTGGGGTTTTTTAGGGGTCCTTTTTGATTTTTTTTAGATTTTTTTGGAATTTTTTTGGATTTTTTTATCGGATTTTTTTTCGACTTTTTTTATTTTTGGGGATTTTTTTGGGAATTTTTAGGGATTTTTATGGGAGTTTTTTTAGGATTTTTTTGGGATTTTTTGGGATTTTTTGGGATTTTTTTAGGATTTTTTTGAGAATTTTTGGGGGATTTTTTGGGAATTTTTGGGGGTTTTTTTTTGGAATTTTTTGGGATTTTTTTTGGTTTTTTTTAATTTTTTTTTTGATTTTTAAAATTTTTTGGGATTTTTGGGGGATGTTTTTGGGAATTTTATGGGGATTTTTGGAGGATTTTTGGGGGATTTTTTGAGGACTTTTTTGGAATCTTTTAGGATTTCTATGGGAATTTTTTCCGGATTTTTTGGGAATTTTTTTGTAATTTTTTAGGATTTTTGGGGGGTTTTGGGGGGATTTTGAGGAATTTTTTTGGGAATTTTTGGGATGTTTTGGGGGGAAATTTTGGGATTTTGGGGGGGATGTTTTTGGAATTTTTTGGGGATTTTCTGGTTTTTATGGGAATTTTTTCAGAATTTTTTGGGCACTTTTGGGGGATTTTTTGGGAATTTTTTGGGGATTTTTTGGGGATTTTTTGGGATTTTTCTCGGAATTTTGGGGGGATTATTTTGGAATTTGGGAGGACTTTGGATGGGATTTTGGGGGCTCTGGGCTCGAAATTTTTGGGGGAAATTTTTGGGGAATTTTTGGGGTAGCCCGGGATGGATTTAAATAAATTTGAGAAAAATTTGGGAATTTTCGCTTTTTTTTGGGGTGAAAATTTCGGATTTTTGGGCGATTCGGGAGCCAAAAATCCCCAAATTTTCACCAAAAATCCCCAAATTTTTTCCAAAAATCCCCAAATTTTCACCAAAAATCCCCCAATTTTCTCCAGAATTCCCAAATTTTCTCCAGAATTCCCAAATTTTCTCTAAAATTCCCAATTTTTTTTCCATTTTTTCCAGGAATTCAAGCTGATGTTCGGGATGCTTTTCTCCCTCCGCTCCTTCGTGGCCAAGATGAGTCCGACGGACATGTATCCAAAATTTGGGATAAAAAAATTCCTAAAAATCCTAAAAAATCCTAAAAAATCCTAAAAAATCCTAAAAAATGGGGGTGGGGGATGGTGGGGGGGAATTGGGGATTTTTTGGGGAATTTTTTTGGGAATTTTTGGGGTTTTTTGGGATTTTTTTGGGGAATATTTTGATTTTTTTGGGATATTTTTGGGGATTTTTGGGGGGGATTTTTTAAAATGAGTTTGGGGGGAATTTTTAGGATTTTTTGGGGGATTTTTTGGGATTATTTGGGGGATTTTTGGGATTTTTTGTGAATTTTTTGTGGGTTTTTTTTTTATTTATATTTTTTTGGGATTTGTTCGGATTTTTTGAGATTTTTGGGGGGATTTTTTTGGGTATTTTAGGGGATTTTGGGGGATTTTTAGGGATTTTGGGGGGGATTTTTTTAATTATTATTTTTGGGAATTTTTGGGATTTTTTTTAGGGATTTTTGGGATTTTGGGGGGGTTTTATTGGGGGTTTTTGAGGATTTAAAAAAAAAATTTGGGTTTTTTTTTGTGATTTTTTTTGTGATTTTTGTGAATTTTTGGGAATTTTTTTAGGGACTTTTTTGGGATTTTTTTGGATTTTTTTGGGTTTTTTTGGGGATTTTTGGGGGATTTTTTTTTTTTAAATTTTCTGGAATTTTGGGGGGATTTTATTGGGATTTTTTCGGGAATTTTGGGGATTTTTGGGGGGGATTTTTTGTGGGATTTTGGGAATTTTTTTTATCTTAAGTCTCTGGGACCTTCCCCAAATTTGGGAATTTTGGGAATTTTGCATCTCAAACCCTCAAAGCTGGAATTTGGGGCAAATTTTGGGCAAATTTCGATGCAGATTTTGGGCTCTGGGATTTGGGGGTCGGGAATTTGGGATTTTTTGGGGAATTTTGGGATTTTTGGGAATCCTGAGGCCGATTTTGGGCAGATTTGAGCCAATTTTGAGCAAATTTTGGGTGATTTTGACCCAGATTTTGGGGTTTGGGGTCTCAATCCATTTCTTTGGGATTTGGGTGTCGGGAATTTGGGACTTTTTGGGGAATTTGGGATTTTTTTGGAATTTTGGGGATATTGAAGTTGATTTTGAGCCAATCTTGAGCAAGTTTTGGGTGATTTTGAGCCGATTTTGGCCAAATTTTTTCCGAATTTCGATGGGGATTTCGAGCTCTGGGATTTGGGTTTTGGGAATTTGGGATTTTTTGGGAGAATTTTGGAATTTTTGATATCCTGAGGCCAATTTTGAGCCGATTTGAACCAATTTGAGCCGATTTTTGGCCGATTTCGACGGGGATTTCGGCTCTGGGGTAGATTTGGGTGTCGGGAATTCGGGATTTTTTGGGAATTTTGGGGATTTTTTTTGGGGTCTCAATCTGATTCTCTGGGATTTGGGTGTCGGGAATTGGGATTTTTTGGGAATTTTTGGAATTTTGGGGATATTGAGGCTGCTTTTGAGCCAATTTTGAGCAAATTTTGGGTGATTTTGAGACGATTTTGGCCAAATTTTGTCCCATTTCAATGGGGATTTTGAGCTCTGGGATTTGGGTGTTGGGAATTTGGGATTTTTGGGGAATTTTTTCATTTTTGGGATTCTGAGGCCGATTTTGGGCTGATTTTGAGCCGATTGAGTCAATTTTGAGCCGATTTTGGCCAAATTTTGTCCCATTTCGACGGGGATTTCGGGCTCTGGGGTAGATTTGGGTGTCGGGAATTTGGGATTTTTTGGGAATTTTTGGAATTTTTCATATATTGAAGTTGATTTTGAGCCGATTTGGGGCAGATTTTGGCCAATTTTGATGCGGATTTCGGGGTCTTTGAGGGGCTCTGGGATTCGGGGGTTGGGAATTCGGGAATTTTGGGGATTTTTTTTGGGAATTCTTTATTCTCCTCATCCCCTGCCCCAGGCAGGACGGGTTTCGTGTCGTTCCACACCAGCAAATCCCAGAATTTGGAATTTTGGGGAATTTTTGGGATTTTTTGGATCCTGAGGCCGATTTTGAGCCGATTTTGAGCAAATTTTGGGTGATTTTGATGGGGATTTCGGGGTTTGGGGTCTCAATCTCATTCTGTGGGATTTGGGTGTTGGGAATTTGGATTTTTTGGGAATTTTGGGATTTTTGGGGATCCTGAGGCCGATTTTGAGCCAATTTGAGCCGATTTTGGCCAAATTTTGGCCGATTTCGACGCGGATTTCTGGCTCTGGGATTTGGGAATTCGGGAATTTGGGATTTTTGGGGAATTTTTTCATTTTTGGGATTCTGAGGCCGATTTTGGGCTGATTTTGAGCAGATTTGAGCCGATTTTGGCCAAATTTTGTCCAATTTCGACGGGGATTTCGGGCTCTGGGGTAGATTCGGGTGTCGGGAATTCGGGATTTTTTGGGAATTTTGGGGATTTTTTTTGGGAATTCTTTATTCTCCTCATCCCCCGGCCCAGGCGGGACGGGTTCGTGTCGTTCCACACCAGCCGCTACCGCCTGCATTACCTGGAGACGCCCTCGGGGCTGCGCCTGGCGCTCAACACCGACCTGGGCGTGGCCAGCGCCAGGGAGGCGCTGCAGCACATCTACAGCAACGTGAGAGCCAAAAAATGGGAATTCTGAGCCCAAAAACAGCAAAAATCCCGCCCTGAAAGCCCAAAAATCCGGCCCAAAAACCCTGATTTTCGTCCCAAATAATGGATTTTTGTCCCAAATAATGGGATTTTTGTCCCCAAATAATGGGATTTTTGTCCCCAAAATTTCCCCGAAATAATGGGATTTTTGTCCCAAATAATGAGATTTTGGTCCCAAAATAATGAGATTTTTCTCCCCAAAATAATGAGATTTTTTCCCCTAAAAGAATAAGATTTTTGTCCCAAAATAATAGAGATTTTTCTCCCAAAATAATGAGATTTTTTCCCCTAAAAGAATAAGATTTTTGTCCCAAAATAATGAATTTTTTCCCCCAAAATAATGAGATTTTTGTCCCAAATAATGAGATTTTTTTCCTAAAATAATGAATTTTTTTTCCCCAAATAATGAGATTTTTCTCCCAAAATAATGAATTTTTTTTTCCCCAAAATAATGGGATTTTTTCCCCAAAATAATGAGATTTTTTCTCCAAGATAATGAATTTTTTTCCCCAAAGTAATGGGATTTATTTTCTCCCAAAATAAAATTAATCACGTCCCAAATATCGACATCTACAGCAACGTGAGAGCCTAAAAATGGGAATTCTGACCCAAAAACAGCAAAAATCCGGCCCTGAAAGCCCAAAAATCCGGCCCAAAAAACCCCTGATTTTCGTCCCAAATAATGGGATTTTTGTCCCCAAATTTCCCCGAAATAATGGGATTTTTGTCCCAAAATAATGGGATTTTTGTCCCAAAATAATGGGATTTTTCTCCCCAAATAATGAGATTTTTTTCCCTAAAATAATGAAATTTTTTTCCCAAAATAATGAGATTTTTTCTCCCAAAATAATGAGATTTTTCTCCCAAAATAATGGGATTTTTCTCTCAAAATAATGAGATTTTTTTCCCCTAAAAGAATCGGATTTTTCCCCAAAATAATGGAATTTTTGTCCCAAAATAATGGGATTTTTCTCCCCAAAATAATGGGATTTTTCTCCCCAAATAATGAGATTTTTTCCCGAAAATAATGGGATTTTGTCCCCGAAATAATGAGATTTATTTTCTCCCAAAATAAAATTAATCACGTTCCAAGTATCGACATCTACAGCAACGTGAGAGCCCAAAAATGGGAATTCTGAGCCAAAACCAGCAAAAATCCCGCCCCAAAAACAGCAAAAATCCCGCCCTGAAAGCCCAAAAATCCGGCCCAAAAAACCCCTGATTTTCGTCCCAAATAATGGGATTTTTGTCCCAAAATAATGGGATTTTTCTCCCCAAATAATGAGATTAATAATGAGATTTTTCTCCCAAAATAATGAGATTTTTCCCTCTAAAAGAATAAGATTTTTGTCCCAAAATAATGAATTTTTTCCCCCAAAATAATGAGATTTTTGTCCCAAATAATGAGATTTTTTTCCTAAAATAATGAATTTTTTTTCCCCAAATAATGAGATTTTTCTCCCAAAATAATGAATTTTTTTTCCCCAAAAATAATGGGATATTTCTCCCAAAAATAATGAGATTTTTCTCTCAAAATAATGAGATTTTTTTCCCCTAAAAGAATCGGATTTTTCCCCAAAATAATGGAATTTTTGTCCCAAAATAATGGAATTTTTGTCCCAAAATAATGGGATTTTTCTCCCCAAATAATGAGATTTTTTTCCTAAAATAATGAATTTTTTTCTCCCCAAAATAATGGGATTTTGTCCCCGAAATAATGGGATTTATTTTCTCCCAAAATAAAATTAATCACGTCCCAAATATCGACATCTACAGCAACTTGAGAGCCCCAAAATGGGAACTCTGACCCAAAAAATGGGAATTCTGACCCAAAAACAGCAAAAATCCCGCCCTGAAAGCCCAAAAATCCAGCCCAAAAAACCCCTGATTTTCGTCCCAAATAATGGGATTTTTCTCCCCAAATAATGAGATTTTTTTCCCTAAAATAATGAAATTTTTTTCCCCAAAATAATGAGATTTTTGTCCCAAAATAATGACTTTTTTCCCCCAAATGATGGGATTTTTCTCCCCAAATAATGATTTTTTTCCCCAAAAATAATGGGATTTTGTCCCCAAATTAATA
>NC_142278.1:396349-437167 GCF_052056855.1 Sturnus vulgaris
TGTCCCTCCCAGTCCCTCCCAGTCTCTCCCAATCCCCTCCCATCCCCTCCCAGTCCCCCCCAGTCCCTCCCAATCCCCTCCCAATCCCCTCCCAATCCCCTCCAGTCTCTCCCAGTCCCCCCCAGTCCCTCCCAGTCTCTCCCAATCCCCTCCCAGTCCCTCCCAGTCCCCTCCCAGTCCCTCCCAGTCCCCCCCAGTCCCCTCCCAGTCCCTCCAGTCCCTCCCAGTCCCCTCCCAGTCCCCCCCAGTCCCTCCAGTCCCTCCCAGTCTCTCCAGTCCCCCCCAGTCTCTCCCCAGTCCCCTCCCAGTCTCTCCCAGTATCCCCAGTTGCTCACCCCGCAGCTGTTGGGCTCCTCCGTACGCCGGGGGGGGCTGGGCGGGGGGGAAGGGTGGGGGAGGGGCCGGGCTTTGCCCCACCCCGAAGGGGGCGGGGCCGGGCCCCCCCTGAGCCCCCCCGAAAGCTCCGGGGTCTCCCCCGGCCCCGAAGGGGGGCTGGGCCCCAAAATGGCGCGGCTGGAAAAGGGGGGAGGGGTCAGGGGGTGGGGAGGGGTCAGGGAGTGGGGGAGGGGTCAGAGAATGGGGGAGGGGTCAGAGAATGGGGGAGGGGTCAGAGAATGGGGGAGGGGTCAGAGAGTGGGGGAGGGGTCAGAGAGTGGGGGAGGGGTCAGAGTGGGGGGAGGGGTCCCTGAGATTGGGGGAGGGGTCTCAGGGATTTTGGAGAGGGGGGGGCGGGGTCATAAAATGGGGAGGGGTCCCCAAAATTCGGGATCTCGAGAGATTTGGGAGAGGACCCCAAAAAATTTCTCCTCCCCCAAACCCCGAATTTGGGCCCCCCCCAAATTCCACAGGGACCCTCCCCCCACTCCCCATCCCCTTGGGGACCCCCCCAAAATCCCAAAATTCCCCAAAAATCCCCAAAATCCCCCCAAAATCCCCCCAAAATCCCCCCCAAATCTCACGCTGATCACGGGGGGTCCGAACATTTGCTTGGCTCGATCGGCCCCGATGAGCCCCGAGCGAGGCCCCCCCCGGGCTGCCTGTGGGGACCCCAAAATCAGCCAAAATCACCCCAAAAAATCGCCTCAAAATTACCCCAAAATCACCTCAAAAATCAGCCCAAAATCAGCCAAAATCACCCCAAAATTACCCCAAAGTGAGCCCCAAAATCAGCCAAAATCACCCTAAAATGAGCCCAAAACTTCCCCCCCGGGCTGCCTGTGGAGACCCCAAAATCAGCCAAAATCACCCCAAAATATCCCAAAAATCACCCCAAAACAGCCCCAAATAAACCCCAAAATCACCCCAAAATCAGCCCAAAATCACCCCCCAAACCAGCCCAAAGTGAGCCCCAAAATCAGCCAAAGTCACCCCAAAATACCCCAATAATCACCCCAAAACCAGCCCCAAAATAAACCCCCAAATCACCCCAAAATCACCCAAATCCCCCCCAGTTCCTCCCCCAAAACTCCCCCAAATCCCCCAGGACCCCCCAGATCCCCCCAGGACCCCCCAAATCCCCCCAGGACTCTCTCAGGACTCCCCAAATTTCCCCCAAAATCCCCCAAATTCCCCCCAAATCCTCCAAAACTTCCCCACATCCTCCCAAAACTTCCCCAAATCCTTCCCAGGACCCCCCAGGTCCCCCCAGATCCCTCTCAGACCCCCAAATCCTCCCAGGACCCCCCAAATCTCTCTCAGGACCCCCCAAATCTCTCTCAGGATCCCCCAAATCCCCCCAAAATCCCCCAAATCCCCCCCAGGCCCCCCCAGCCCCTCACCTGTCATGCCCAGCAGGTGAGCCCCGGGCACCCCCAAACTCTGGGGGTACGCGGCCGTGGTCAGCGTGGTCAGGTCACTGCAGGGAACGGGGCCAGGACCCCCAAAAATCACCAAAAATCACCCCAAAATCACCAAAAATACCCAAAAATCCCCCCCAAATCATCCCAGAATCACCCCAAAATCATCAAAAATCACCAAAAATCCCCCCCAAATCATCCCAGAATCACCCCAAAATCACCAAAAATCACCCCCAAATCATCAAAAATCATCCCAAAATCATCAAAAATACCCCAAAAATCACCAAAAATCACCAAAAATCATCCCAAAGTCCATCAAAATCACCCCAAAAATCACCAAAAATACCCCAAAATCACAAAAAATCACCAAAAATATCCCAAAATCATCCCCAAACACCCCAAAATCACCAAAAATACCCCCAAAATCATCAAAAATCATCCCAAAATCATCAAAAATACCCCAAAAATCACCAAAAATCACCAAAAATCATCCCAAAGTCATCAAAAATACCCCAAAATCATCCCAAAATCATCAAAAATCACCCCAAAAATCACCAAAAATACCCCCAAATCACCAAAAATCTCCCAAAATCATCAAAAATACCCCAAAATCATCAAAATCACCTCAAAAATCACCAAAAATACCCCAAAATCACAAAAAATCACCAAAAATACCCCAAAATCATAAAAAAATCACCAAAAATCACCCCAAAATCATCACAAATACCCCAAAATCACAAAAAATCACCAAAAAATCACCCCAAAATCATCAAAAATCACCCCAAAGTCATCAAAACACCCCAAAAAATCACCCCAAAACAACCCAAAATCACCAAAAATGCACAAATCACCCAAAATCACTGAAAAATATCCCAAAATCAACCCAAAATCCCCCAAAATAAAAAAAATACCCCGAAAAATCCCCCCAAAAGTCCCCCAAAAATCCTAAAATAGCCCAAAAAAATCCCCAAAATCCCGAAAAATCCCCAAATAATCCTCAAAAAATCCCAAAAAATCCCAAATAATAATAATAAAAAAAATCCTCCCAACCCCCCCCCCCAAAATTCCCTAAAATCCAAAAAAATCCCCCCAAAATCCTAAAAAAGTCCTGAAAAATGCCCCCAAAAATCCTAAAAAAATCCCAAAAAGTCCCGAAAAATAAAAAAATCCTACCAAAACCCCTAAAAATCCCCCAAAATACCAAAAAAAATCCCCAAAAAAACCCGAAAAATCCGCAAAAAAATTCCCAAAAAATAAAAATAATCCCTAAAAATCCCTTTAAAATCCCTAAAAAATCCTAAAAAAATCCCCAAAAAATCTCAAAAAATCTCAAAAAATCCCCAAAAAATCCCCAAAAATTCCAAAAAGACCCAAAAAATCCCAAAAAAAATCCAAAAAATCCCCCAAAAATCCCTAAAAAATCCTAAAAAAAATCCCCAAAAAATCCCCCAAAAAAATCCCCAAAAAATTCTAAAAAAATCCCAAAAAAATCCCAAAAAAATCCCCAAAATCCCCAAAATTTCCCCAAATCCCCCAAATTTGCCCAAAATCCCCCAAATTTTCCCCCAGGATTTCCCCACCTCTGCTCCTTGCGGCGCCGTTTCTCCTCCTCGTGCAGAACCTTCTTGAGCTGCAGGAAGAGCTGGTGCTTCTCCTCCTGCAGGGCCCCCAGGCTTCTCCTGCAGCTTCAGCAGCTGAATTGGGGTGAAAAAATGGGAATTTGGGAAAAAAAAATGGGAGTTTTGGGGAGAAAATGGGGATTTTTGGTGAAAAAACGGCGAAAAAATGGCGATTTTTGGTGGAAAAATGGGATTTTTAGGGGGAAAAATGGGATTTTTTTAAAGGTTTTTTGGGGTTTCTCCTCTTGCAGGTTCAGGAGATGAATTGGGGTGAAAAATCGGGAATTTGGGAAAAAAATTGGGAATTTTGGGGGGAAAAATGGGGATTTTTGGTGAAAAAATGGTGATTTTTGGTCAAAATATGGCGATTTTTTGGGGAAAAATGGGATTTTTTTAAAGGGTTTTTGGGGGTTTCTTCTCCTGCAGCTTCAGGAGATGAATTGGGGTGAAAAATCGGGATTTTGGGAACAAAAAAATGGGAGTTTTGGGGGGAAAAATGTGGAATTTTGGGGAAAAAACGGCGAAAAAATGGTGATTTTTGGTCAAAATATGGTGATTTTTTGGGGGAAAAATGGGATTTTTTTAAGGGTTTTTGGGGGTTTCTCCTCCTGCAGGTTCAGCAGCGGAATTGGGGAGAAAAATCGGGATTTTGGGAAAAAAATTGGGAATTTTGGGGAAAAATGGGGATTTTTGGTGAAAAAATGGTGATTTTTGGTCAAAATATGGCGATTTTTTGGGGGAAAATGGATTTTTAAAGGGTTTTTGGGGGTTTTCTTCTCCTGCAGGTTCAGGAGATGAATTGGGGTGAAAAATCGGGATTTTGGGAACAAAAAAATGGGAGTTTTGGGGGGAAAAATGTGGAATTTTGGGGAAAAAAACGGCGAAAAAATGGTGATTTTTGGTCAAAATATGGTGATTTTTTGGGGGAAAAATGGGATTTTTTTAAAGGTTTTTGGGGGTTTCTCCTCCTGCAGCTTCAGCAGCGGAATTGGGGAGAAAAATCGGGATTTTGGGAAAAAAATTGGGAATTTTGGGGGGAAAAATGGGGATTTTTGGTGAAAAAATGGTGATTTTTGGTGGAAAAATGGGATTTTTTGAGGGAATTTTTTTTTTTAAATTTTGGGTGAATTTTTGGGGCAATTTTTGGGGGGTTTGAGGTGAATTTTTGAGGGAATTTTTTGAGATTTGGGGGGGAATTCTTAGAGGGATTTTTTTGGGATTTTGGTGCGAATTTTCAGGTGATTTTTTGGGTCGATCTGGGTGAATTTTGGGGTGAATTTTGGGTGGATTTTTGGGGATTTTTGGCAAATTTTTGGGACGATTTTTTGGGGATTTTGGGCCAATTTTCAGGGGATTTTTTGGGGTGATCTGGGCGAATTTTTGGGTGAATTTTTCCGGATTTTAGGTGAATTTTTGGGGATTTTTGGGGGGATTTTGGGTGAAGTTTTGTGACAATTTTTTGGATTTTGGGTGAATTTTTCTGACGATTTTTTTTAAACTTTGGGTGAATTTTCAGGGGATTTTTTTGGGGTGATCTGGGTGAATTTTTGGGTGGATTTTTGGGTGGATTTTTCTGGATTTTTGGGGGGATTTTGGGTGTGAATTTTTTGTGACGATTTTTCCGGATTTTGAGCGAATTTTGGGGCGATCGGGGCGAATTTTTGAGTGAATTTTTGGGGATTTTGGGTGAATTTTTTTTTGATTTTTGGGTGAATTTTGGGGGATTTTTTGGGCTCTTTCCCCACCTGCTCCCGGGTCTCCCTCCAGGGACATTCTCTCCTCCAGCTCCTTGCGCCGGCGCCGCTCCTGCTCCTCCCGAACCTTCTGCTCCATCATCTTGTCAACCTCCTCTTCCTCTGCGCACAGGGGGTCACCAGGGGTCACTCAGGGGTCACTCAGGGTCATTGGGGTCACCAGGGGTCACTCAGGGTCATCGGGGTCACTCAGGGGTCACTCAGGGTCACCAGGGGTCACTCAGGGGTCACTCAGGGGTCACTCAGGGTCATTGGGGTCACCAGGGGTCACTCAGGGTCTCTCAGGGGTCACCAGGGGTCACTCAGGGTCATCGGGGTCACTCAGGGGTCACTCAGGGTCACTCATTGGTCACTTAGGGTCACTGTGGTCACACAGGGGTCACTCAGGGGTCACCAGGGGTCACTCAGAGGTCACTCAGGGTCTCTCAGAAGTCACTGGGGGTCACCCAGGGTCACTCAGGGTCACCAAGGGTCACTCAGGGTCACCAGGGGTCACTCAGGGTCACTCAGGGGTCACCTGGGGTTTGGGGGTCCCACAGCGCCGCCCTGACCCCACCCCCTCCCCGATGGGGGGGCGTGGCCCGTTGCTATGGAAACAGCATGGGGTACGGAGGCGGGGGCCTGTTGCCATGGGAACGACGCCAGGGGCGGGAAACGTCACTATGGAGACCCCGAAAAGGGGCGGGGCCCTGTTGCCATGTCAACCGCGCCGGGGGCGGGGCCTCGCTTTCAAAAACGGCGCCAAACGCTGCCCTGTTACCATGGCAACGCTGAGGGGGGGGGGGGGCGGGGCGTGTTGCTATGGAGACCCCGGGGGTGGCTCGCGTTGCTATGGAAACCCAGCGACAGCGGCGGGCGCGGCCTCGTCCCCTCACGGTCCCCTCAGGGCCCCCCTCGGGCCTCCCCCGCCCCTCCCGGTGCCGTCCCCGGGCTCACCCTGCCGCTTGCGCTCCCGCTCCACCATGACGTGGCGGTGCAAGGCCCGCGCCATGGCCGAGCTGAGCTTCGGCCTCTCCAGCAGCGCCGGCATCGTGTGAGGGCAGCGGCAACGAGCGGGGCCGGCGGGGAACGAGCGGGGCCGGGCCGGGCCAGGCCGAGCTTCCGCTTCCGGGCCGGCGGGAAACGCTCCCCTCAGGGCGGGGCCACGCCCACCCAGCGGGAACGAGGCTAAACCACACCCACAGAGCGGAAACGAGGCTAAACCACGCCCATATAAACGGGAACGAGCTGAACCACGCCACAGAGCGGAAACGAGGCTAAACCACGCCCATTGTGCGAAAACGAGGCTAAACCACGCCCCAAATGCTCCTGGAAGTGAAGCCACGCCCGCTCTAGCGGAAACGAGGCTAAACCACGCCCTAATTGCCATATAAGGAAGAACCACGCGCCCTTAGGCAAAAGCGGTGCAAAACCACGCCCCAAATCCCATATAAGGACAAAACCACGCCCCTTTTGGGTGAAACGAGGCTGAGCCACGCCCGAACTGCCATATAAGGATAATCCACGCCCACCAGAGTGAAAATGTTGCAAAACCACGCCCAAATTCCCTAATAAGGCTAGGCCACGCCCACATTGCCATAGAAGGAAAAGCCACACCCTTTGGGTGCGGCTTCCTCAGGCCCCTCCCCCACCCCATGACCCCCCCCCCCCAATTTTTCACCCCCTCCCCAAATTTCCCGCCCCTCCCCCACAGAGCACGCAGAGATTTTTATTTTTTTTTTTTTTTTTTCTCACGGTTTTATGGGGGGAGGGGAAAAGGAGGGGGAGGGGCGTAACTTCCCCTCCCCCCCCCCTTGCAGCAGCTTTAAATAAAAATTCATTTTAAAAAAAAAAAAAAAAATCCCAAAAACAGGAAAAAAAAAAAAAAAAAAAAGAACAACAAAAAAATTCCCACCAGAAAACCCCAAAAAAATCCCCTCCCCCCCGCCCCCTCCCCCACCCCCCCGGATTCACATTTGGGGCAATAAATAAAGGGGGGGGGAGGGGCGGGGGGGGGAGGGGCTGTGCAGTGGGGGAGGGGGGGCAAGTGCTGTGACCCCACCCCCCCCCTCAGAAAAAAAAAAAAAAAAAATTGGGGTGAAACCCCCCCAAAAATGAGGTCAAGGACCCCAAAATTGGATTTAACCACCCCCCAAACCCCCCCCAAAATAAAATTTGGACTCCCCCAAATTCATCTCCAAGGTGGGGGAGGGCGGAGCGTCCCAAATTTGGGGTGTGGGGGGAGATTTTGGGGGGTGTCCCCCCCTTTTTTTTTTTTTTTTTTTGGGGGGGGGGGTCCCTTGATTCCCATCTCCTGATTTTTGGGATTTTCCCCCCATTTTTTTTTTTTTTTGGGGGGGGGGGGGGGGAGGTTTTCCCAAATTTTTTGGGAATTCCCCAAATTTCGGGGGGGGTTTCCCCATTTTTGGGAGGGGTCTTTTCCCCGGACCCCCCCCCCCCTTTCCTCATTTTTGGGTCCCCTTTTTTTTGGGGGGAGGCTTCTCATTCCCAAATTTTTGGAGGAATTCCTCCAAATATTTTTTTTTGGGAAGAATTCCCTCATTTTTTTGGGGGGGGAGAAATTCCTCATTTTTTGGAGAAATTCCCTCAAATTTTTTTGAGCAATTCCTCATTTTTTGACGGAGTTCTCCCAAATTTTTTGGAGAAATTTCCCCATTTTTCGGGTTTTGATTTCCCTTTTTTTTTGGGAGCAATTCCTCCACATTTTCTGGAAAAATTTCCTTTTTTTTTTTTTTTTTTTTTTGGGGAGGAATTTCTTCAAAATTTTTGGAGAAATTCCCCCAAACTTTCTGGGGGAATTCCCCCATTTTTCAGAGGAATTTCTGGAGCTTTCCCCCATTTTTTGGAGGAATTTCTGGAAATTTTCCAGAGGGAATTTCTCCCATTTTTTGGAGGAATTTCTGCAGGATTTCCCCCATTTTCCAGAGGAATTTCTGGACGATTTTTTGAAGGAATTTCTATAGAATTTCCCCCATTTTTTGAGGAATTTCTGGACAATTTTCCCCACTTTTTGAAGGAATTTCTGGAAGAATTCCCCCATTTTTCAGAAGAATTTCTGGAAGAATTCCCCCATTTTTCAGAGGAATTTCTGAAAGAACTCCCCAATTTTTTGAAGGAATTCCTGCAGAATTTCCCCCATTTTCCAGAGGAATTCCCCCCATTTTTCAGAGGAATTTCACCCATTTTCTACAGGAATTTCCCCCATTTTTTGAAGGAATTTCTGCAGAATTCCCCCCATTTTCCAGATAAATTTCTGGAAATATTCTCCCATTTTTTGGAGGAATTTCTGGAAGAATTCCCCCATTTTCCAGAGGAATTTCCCCCATTTTCCAGAGGAATTTCTGCAGAATTCCCCCATTTTTTGGAGGAATTTCTGCAGAATTTCTCTCATTTTTCAGAGGAATTTCTGGATGATTTCTCCCATTTTTTGGAGCAATTTCTGCAGAATTTTCCCCATTTTCCAGAGGAATTTCTGCAGAATTTCCCCCCCATTTCCAGAGGAATCCCCCCCCATTCCCACAGAAATTCCTACACCACCCCCCCCAATTTTTGGGACGCCCATCCCCCCCATTTTTTCCAGAACTTTCCCTCCTCATTTTTGGGCCACCCCTGGAGGTTTTTTTTTGTTTTTTTTTTGTTTTTTTGGGGAGGGGTCTCCTCAGTCCACCCTGACCAGCAGCCCGGCCAGCACGGTGGCCCCGGGCTCCTTGGTGACCCACTCGAGCTGGGTGGGGTCCAGCCCCTGGGGGGGGTCCAGCCCTTGGGGGGGGCTCAGAGAGGGGGGCCCGGCCCGGAAGGAGCCAGGACGGACCCAAACCTCAAAGGCCACCTGAGCCCCCCGGGGCCGCGGCCAGCCCGGCTCCCGGAACCTGGGGAGGGAAAACAAAGGGTTAAATATCCCAAAATATCCCAAAATATCCTAAAATATCCCAAAATTCACCCCCCAAAAATCCCCTAGGGAGCCCCTCCCCCTCTCTTGAAGCCCCTCCCCCTTTTCCTTTAGCCCCTCCCCCATTCCTGTAGCCCCTCCCCCATTCCAGTGACCCCTCCCCCCATTCCTGTGCCCCCCCCCCACTCCTTTAGAGCCCCTCCCCCCACTCCAGTGACCCCTCCCCCCACCCCCGGAGCCCCCTCCCCCACTCACGTGACCCGGCTGGCGAACACCTCCAGGGCTGCGTAGCCCAAGGCCGGGGACAGCACGAGGGGGGGCGGGGCCGGGGGGGCGGGGCCCGGAGCCGGGGGGGGAGGGGCCGGGGGGCTCGGGCCGGCAGGGGGCGCTGAGCAGCGACCACGGGCCTGGGGGAGGGGCCAAAATTTGGGGGGGAGGGGCCAAAATTGTGGGGGGGGGAGGGGTGGGGATGGGGGGGGGAGGGGTGGGGATGGGGGGGTTCCTCTCCCACGTTTTTGGGAATTCCCCTCCCTCATTCCTGGGGTTCCCCCCTCAACCATTTTCGGGCTCCCCCTCCCCAATTTCAGGGTCCCTCTCCCCATTTTTGGGGTCCCCATCCCCATCTTGGGGTCCCCCTCCCCAATTTCAGTGTCCCCCTCCCTATTTTCGGGGTCGCCCTCCCCATTTTTGGGCTCCCCCTGCCCCATTTCTGGGGTTCCCCCTCCCCAATTTCAGGGTCCCTCTCCCCAATTTCGGGACTCCCCCTCCCCAATTTCAGGGTCCCCCTCCCCATTTTCGGGGTCCCTCTCCCCAATTTCAGGGCTCCCCCTCCCCAATTTCAGGGCTCCCCCTCCCCAATTTCGGGCTCCCCCTCCCCATTTTCGGGGCTCCCCCTCCCCATTTTGGGGCTCCCCCTCCCCAATTTCAGGGCTCCCCCTCCCCAATTTCGGGCTCCCCCTCCCCATTTTCGGGGCTCCCCCCTCCCCATTTTGGGGCTCCCCCTCCCCAATTTCGGGCTCCCCCCTCCCCATTTTGGGGGTCCCTGTGCCAAGTCTCGGGGTCTTCTTTCCATTTTTGGGGCTCCCCCTCCCCATTTTGGGGATCCCCCTCCCATTTTCGGGGTCCCCCTCCCCAATTTCGGGCTCCCCCCTCCCCATTTTGGGGATCCCCCTCCCCATTTTTGGTGTCCCCCCTCCCCAATTTCGGGGTCCCCACCTGGCACGAGCTCCCCACGGTCGAGGCTCCTCCTGACGGCGCCGGCGCTGGTCCCGTGATAGGCCCGGGCCACTTCTGCCACCCCCCCCCCCCCTTCGGGCCGGGGCTTCGGCCTGGGGGGGACCCCAAAAATCAACCCGGGGGGTGGGACACCCCAAAATCATCAAAACACCCCCCAAATCGTCAAAAATTCCCCCCAAAATCACCAAAAATTCCCCCCAAAATCCGCTAAAAATCAACAAAAACCAACCCCAAAAGCCCCAACCCCCCCCCCCAGTTCTTCCAGGACACCCCAAATCCCCCAAACCCCTCCAGGACCCCCCCAAATTTACCCAGGATCCCCCCCAGAACTCCCTTTAAACCCCCCCAAAATCCCCTCGGGACCCCCCAAAGTCCCCTAAGGACCCCCCCAGATGCCCTCAGGACCCCCCCCCAGCCCCCCCCCAACTCTTCCAGGACCCCCCAAAATCCCCTCAGGACCCCCCCCAGCCCCCTCCAAACCTTTCCAGGACCCCCCAAATACCCACAGGACCCCCCAAAATCCCCTCCAGGACCCCTCCCCAACCCCCCCAAACCCTTCCAGGACCCCCCAAAATCCCCTCGGGACCCCTCCCCAACCCCCCCAAACCCTTCCAGGACCCCCCAAAATCCCCTCAGGACCCCCCCCGCCCCCCCCCCAATCCGATACCTGAGGCTGAAGCGGCACCAGCCCAGGGGCAGGGGGGGTCCCGGGGGTCTCGGGGGTCGCCCCCCCCCTCTCGCAGCCCTCGCAGAAGCAGCGCTGCGGCGCGGCTCGGGGGCAAAGTACTCGTCTGGGGGGGGGGACCCCCAAAATATCGGGTTAGGGACCCCAAAAATGGGATCGGGGACACCAAAAATGGATCAGGGACCCCAAAAATGGGTCAGAGATCCCAAAAATCGGGTCAGGGACCCCAAAAATGGGGTTAGGGGTCCGAAAAATGGGGTCAGGGACACCAAAAATGGATCGGGGACCCCAAAAATGGGGCTGGGAACCCCAAAAATGGGATCGGGGACCCCAAAAATGGGGCTAGGGACCCCAAAAATGGATTGGGGACCCCAAAAATGGGGTCAGGGACACCAAAAATGGGATCGGGGACCCCAAAAATGGGGCTGGGAACCCCAAAAATGGGATCGGGGACCCCAAAAATGGGGCTAGGGACCCCAAAAATGGGATTGGGGACCCCAAAAATGGGGTCAGGGACACCAAAAATGGGGTGAGGGACCCCAAAAACACCGAAAAGAACCCCCCAGGACCCACCCCAACACCCCCCAAGGACCCCAAATTGCCCCCAAAACCACCCTAAAAAATGACCCCAAAACCCCCCAAACCGACCCCAAAACCCCCAAATTGACCCCAAACCCCCCAAAATTGACCCCAAACCCCCCCAAAATTGACCCCAAGCTTCCCAAAATTGACCCCAAGCCCCCCAAAATTGACCCCAAGCCCCCCAAATTCCCTGAGGCCCCCAAAATTGGACCCCAAACCTCCCAAAATTGACCCCGAAACCCCCAAAATTGACCCCAAATCCCCCAAAATCGACCCCAAACCCCCCCAAATCGATCCCGAAACCCCCCAGAACTGACCTCAAACCCCCCAAAATTGACCCAAAAACCTCCCAAAACTGACCCCAAGCCCCCCAAATTCCCCGAGCCCCCCACATCCCGAGCCCCCCAGGCTCACCCGGCAGCAGCAGCAGGTCCTTGAAGCGCGCACACAGAGCCCTGGTAGGGGCAGGGCTGGGGGGGGCGCGGGGGACCCCAACAAAGGCTCTCCTTCACCCCTGGGGGGGCACAGAGGGGGGCTCAGAGACCACCCAGGACCCCCCCCCCAAAAAAATCCGGGGATCCCTAAACCCCCCCCCAAAAAAAATTCGGATCTTCCAGGACCTTCCCGAGCCGGAAAAATCCGATTTTTTTCCCTCTCGACCCCCCCCCCCACCCAAAATTTGGGGGGCTGGGGTGGTCGCAGTGCCCGGAATTTGGGGGTCGCTGCCCCTCCCCCTGAAATTTGGGGGTCCCTCCTCCCCCTCTGCACAAAAATTTGGGGAATTCTCCAAACCCCGAACCCCCCAAAATTTGGGGATTTCAGCCCAAAATTCCCACAAGGGAAAAAGGAGCAAACCGAGCCCAGAGCGATTTGGGGGGGTCCCAGGGTTGGGTTTTTGGGGTCCCCCTGGATTTGGGGGCTCTCTAGGGGGGGGGGCCCAGGTGGGATTTTTGGGATCCCCGATTTTTGGGGGTCCCAAATTCCCGGGATTTTTGGATTTTGGGATTCCCTGGCCGGATCTCCACGGGGTTTTTTGGGGGGTCTCTGATTTTTTGGGGTGTCCCCCCCCCCCCCCTCAAGTCAGACCTGGGTGTTCCTGAGTGAACCCCCAAATTTCGGAACCCCAGCCCCTCCCAACCCCCCCCATTTTTGGGTCCCCTCTCCCCCAATTTTCGGGGGTTCCCCCCCAATTTTTGGGATTATTCCCCCCCCCTATTTTTGGGTTCCCCCCATTTTTCAGCCCCCCCCCCCCCCCCCCCCCCCCATTTTTGGCCCCTCTCCAATTTTCGGGGTTTCCCCCCAATTTTCGGGGTTCTCCTCCCAATTTTTAGGGTTTCCCGAAAATTTTTAGGGTTGTCTCCCCCAATTTTCAGGGGTTTCCCCCCAATTTTCGGGGTTCTCCTCCCAATTTTTGGGGTTTCCCCACAATTTTTGGGGTTCTCCCCCCGATTTTCGGAATTCTCCCCCCAATTTTCGGGGACCTCCCCCCAATTTTCGGGATTTCCCCCCAATTTTTGGGGTTCTCTCCCTAATTTTCGGTGTTTCCCCCCCCCCCCCCCTATTTTCTGGGTCGCCCCCCGCCCCATTTTCGGGGTCCCCCCCCTCACCATCCACCACGTCAGCTTTCTCCACGTCCCCCCGGCTCCGGGGGTCCCCGCTGGGGGAGCCCCCCCCGGCCGGGCCCTCGGCCACGATCGTCACCTGGGGGAGGGCACCGAGATTTGGGGGGGCTCAGCCCAGTTTGGGGTCCCCCAATCCCAGTTGGGGGTCCTCAACCGCGTTTTGGGGGTCCCCAATCCCATTTTGGGGGTCCTCAACCCCATTTTGGGGTCCCCAATCCCAGTTTGGGGATCCCCAACCCCATTTTGGGGTCCCCAATCCCAGTTTGGGGATCCCAACCCCGTTTTGGGGGTCCCCAATCCCAGTTTGGGGGTCCTCAAACCGCGTTTTGGGGGTCCCCAATCCCATTTTGGGGGTCCCCAATCCCAGTTTGGGGGTCCCCAACCTCATTTTGGGGGGTCCCAATTCCGGTTTAGGGGGTCCCCAATCCCATTTGGGGGTCCCCAATCCCATTCTGGGGGTCCCCAATCCCATTTTGGGGGTCCCCAATCCCAGTTTGGGGGTCCCCAACCCCGTTTTGGGGGGTCCCCAATCCCGTTTTGGGGTCCCCAATCCCATTTTGGGGATTCCCCAAACCCTTTTTGGGGGTTCCTGACACTTTTTTGGGGGGTCCCAGGAATTTTTGGGGCTCCCTGTGACTTTTTGGGGGGCTCTAAAAGGGGATCCCAAATCCTTTTTTTGGGGTTTCTGAAAATTTGGGGGGAGGTCCCAGACCCATTTTGGGGGGATCCCAAAATCTTTTTAGGGATTCTTGGGAATTTTGGGGGGGGGTCCCAGGGTTGGATTTTTGGGGGTCCCCTGGATTTGGGGGGGGGTCCAGGTGGGGTTTTTTGGGATCCCCGATTTTTGGGGTCCCAAATTCCCAGGATTTTGGGGTTTTTTTGGGGTCCCTGATTCTCGGTTTTTTTGGGGGGTTTTTTTGGGGGTCCCTGATTTCCGGGATTTTTGGGGTCCCCGATTCTCTTTTTTTTGGGGTCCCCGATTTTTGGGGTGCCCCCTCACCTGCTGGCACTGCCCGTAGAGGTGCCCAGGTGTGCCCAGGTGAGTCTGGGGTCATTTCTGAGCCGATTTTTGGGGTTTTTTGGGGTCCCTGATTTCCGGGATTTTTGGGGTCCCTCATTCTCGTTTTTTTGGGGGTTTTTTTTTTGGGGTCCCCGATTTTTGGGGTCCCCCCCTCACCTGCTGGCACTGCCCGTAGAGGTCCAGCAGGACGTAGCAGGGGCTGGGCACCCCCCCGGCCACGGCCCCTTGGTCTCGGCCGTTGATGAAGAGGTGGAGCCGCCCCCCCCCCCGTCCACCAGGAGCCCCAGGATGGTCCCGGCCGGGAGCAGCTCCAGGCTCGGCCCGGGGAGATCCCGGATCTGGGGGGACAAAATTGGGGGGGTCTGGGGTGAAATTTGGGGGGTCTGGGGGGGTTCAGGATGGTCCCGGCCGGGAGCAGCTCCAGGCTCGGCCCGGGCAGATCCCGGATCTGGGGGGGGACAAAAATGGGGGGTTGGGGTGAAATTTGGGGGGTCTGGGGGGGATTTTGGGGGGTTTTGAAGTGGTTTTGGGGGGGTTTTGGGGGGTCCCAGCCCCCAGGATGGTCCCCGGCCGGGAGCAGCTCCAGGCTCGGCCCGGGCAGATCCCGGATCTGGGGGGACAAAATGACAAAATTGGGGGGTCAGGGTCAAAATTTGAGGGTCAGGGGTGAAATTTGGGGTCTAGGGGGGATTTGGGGGGTTCTGGGGGGGTTTTGGGGGGGTCCCAGTCCCAGGACAGGGAGCAGGTCCAGGCTCGGACCGGGGAGATCCCGGATCTGGGGGGACAAAAATGGGGGGTTGGGGTGAAATTTGGGGGGTCTGGGGGGGATTTGGGGGATTTTGGGGGGGTTTTGGGGGGTCCCAGCCCCAGGACAGGGAGCAGCTCCAGGCTCGGCCCGGGCAGATCCCGGATCTGGGGGGACAAAAATGACAAATTTGGGGGGTCTGGGTGAAATTTGGGGGGTCTGGGGGGGATTTGGGGGATTTTGGGGGGTCCCAGTCCCAGGACAGGGAGCAGGTCCAGGCTCGGACCGGGGAGATCCCGGATCTGGGGGGACAAAATTGGGGGGTCAGGGTGAAATTTGGGGGGTCTGGGGTGGAATTTTGGGGTCTGGGGGGGATTTGGGGGGTCTGGGTGAAATTTGGGGAGATTTTGGGGGGTCCCAGCCCCAGGACAGGGAGCAGCTCCAGGCTCGGCCCGGGCAGATCCCGGATCTGGGGGGACAAAAATGACAAAATTGGGGGGGTCTGGGTGAAATTTGGGGGTTTGGGGTGGAATTTGGGGGGTCTGGGGTAGAATTTGGGGGGTCCCAGCCCCAGGATGGTCCCGGCCGGGAGCAGCTCCAGGCTCGGCCTGGGCAGGTCCCGGATCTGGGGGGACAAAACTGGGGGGTCAGGGGTGAAATTTGGGGGGTCTGGGGGGGGATTTTGGGGGAAATTTGGGAGAAATTTGGGGGTTCAGGATCCAGGCCAGGTTTGGGGGGGAAGTTTTTGGGGTTATTTTGGGATATTTTGGGGTATTTGGGGATATTTCGGGATATTTTGGGGTGTTTGGGGATATTTTGGGGTTATTTCAGGGTTATTTTGGAATATTTTGGGATATTTTGGGATGTTTTGGGATATTTTGGGATGTTTTGGGGATATTTTGGGATATTTCGGGATATTTTTGTGGTGATTTTTTTTGATATTTTGAAGAAACTTTGAGGCTCTTTCGGGATATTTTCAGGGTAATTTCGAGGAGATTTTGGGTTATTTTGGGAGATATTTTTACAGTGATTTTTAGGGTATTTTGGGATATTTCTGGGATATTTTGGGGATATTTTGGGGTTATTATGGGATGTTTCCCTCACCTTCCTGGCGTTGTGGAACACGCCTCCTCTGCAGGATCCAGGCCGGGTTGGGGGGATTTTTGGGGATATTTTGGGGATGTTTTGGGATATTTTGGGGATGGTTTTGGGATGTTTTTGGGATGGTTTTGGGGATGTTTTTGGGGTTATTATGGATGTTTCCCTCACCTTCCTGGCGTTGTGGAACACCGCCCTCCTCTGCAGGATCCAGGCCGGCCGTTTGAGGCCGTGGGCGCAGGCGGGGAGGGGGGAGCGCCCGGGGGGGGGCCCCGGTGACCCCCAGGGCCAGGGAGGAGCTCCACTGGGGGTTCAGGGCGTCGATCTGCACCTGTGACGTCACCGGCGACGTCATCAGCCCCCCCCCAGTGACGTCATCAGCGACCCCCAGCATCACACAGAGCCCCCCCCCCCCCCCCCCCCCCCCCAAAATAATCCCGCCCCTCCCCCTCCTCCCCAAATCGGCTCCACGGGGGGTTCAGGGCGTCGAGCTGCACCCTGTGACGTCATCGATGACGTCATCGTTGCCTTGATGTCATCAGCAACCCCCTGTGTTGCTCCTCTATGACATCATCAGCTTCCTGATCTCCCATTGGCCACTCCCCTATGATGTCACTGCTGTTCCAATGACGTGACAGGAATCCCTGATCCCCATTGCCGCTCCTTTTGACATCACAAGTTCTGCAATCTCCCATTGGTTACTCTCCTATGACATCACTGCCATCCCTAATGACATCACAGGAGTCCCTGACCCCCATTGGCTGCTCCTCTATGACATCACCACCACCGCAATGACACCACTGGCTCCCCAATCCTCCACTGATGACGTCACAGGAGCCCCTGATCCCCATTGGCTGCTCCTCTATGACATCACCACCGTGCCCTATGACATCATCACCATCCCAGATGACATCACCAGCTCTCTGATCCCCCATTGGCTGCATTCTATGACATCACCACCGTACCCTATGACGCCACCACCGTGCCCTATGACATCACCACCATCCCTGTGACGTCACCACCCCCCTCCGATGACGTCAGGGGTACCTGGAAGAGGCGCCCCGGGGGGGAGGGGCTGCCCCACGAGCACCAGCCCCTGGTTGTAGCTGGACACCCTGGTGGCCGTGCGGGCCCCGTTGGACAGCAGGATGTTCTTGCCATGGCAGCCCAGGAACGTGGGGGGGCCCTGGGGGGGGAAAAAATGGAAATTTGGGGGTCCCAGAAACAATTTTGGGGGGTTTTGGGGGGGGTTGAAGGGGTTTTGGGGGGGGGTCTCAGTGGGATTTTGGGGAGTTTTGGGGGGGATTTTGAAGGGGTTTTGTTCTTGCCATGGCAACCCAGGAACGTGGGGGGGCCCTGGGGGGAGGAAAAAAATGGAAATTTGGGGGTCCCAGAAAAATTTTGGGAGGTTTTGAAGGGGTTTAGGGGGTCCCAGAGGAATTTTGGGGGGGGTTGAAGGGTTTAGGGGGTTCCCAGGGGGATTTTTGGGGGGGATTTCAAGGGGTTTTGTTCTTGCCATGGCAGCCCAGGAACGTGGGGGGGACCCTGGGGGGGGAAAAAAAGGGAATTTGGGGGGTCCCAGAACAATTTTGGGGGGTTCTGGGGGGGTTTGAAGGGGTTTTGGGGGGGGTCTCAGTGGGATTTTGGGGAGTTTTGGGGGGATTTCAAGGGGTTTTGTTCTTGCCATGGCAGCCCAGGAACGTGGGGGGACCCTGGGGGGGGAAAAAATGGAAATTTGGGGGTCCCAGAAAAATTTTGGGGGGTTCTGGGGGGGTTTTGAAGGGGTTTAGGGGGTCCCCAGTAGAATTTTGGGGGGATTTTGGGGGGATTTAAAGGGGTTTTGTTCTTGCCATGGCAGCCCAGGAACGTGGGGGGGCCCTGGGGGGAGGGAAAAATGGAAATTTGGGGGTCCCAGAACAATTTTGGGGGGTTTTGAAGGGGTTTTGGGGGTCCCAGAGGAATTTTGGGGGGGTTTGAAGGGGTTTTGGGGGGTTCCCCAGGGGGATTTTGGGGGTTCTGAGGGGGTTTGGGGGTGTCTGAGTGGGATTTTGGGGGAAATTTAAAGGGGTTTTGTTCTTTCTGTGTGGGGGGGGCCTGGGGGGGGATTTGGGGAATTTTAGGGGGGGATTTGGGGGGATTTTAAAGGAATTTTGGGGGGATTTTGGGGAAATTATTTGGGGGATTTGGGAAGGGCTGGGAGGAACAAAACCACTGCCCCCATTGAACCACAGCCCCCCAGTCCCTCCCAGTATAAACCAGTGCCCCCCAGTCCCCCCCAATTCCTTCCAGTCCCTCCCAGTCCCCCCAATCCCCTCCCAGTTCCCTCCCAGTATAAACCAGTGCCCCCCAGTCCCCCCCCAATCCCCTCCCAGTCCCCTCCCAGTATAAACCAGTGCCCCCCAGTCCCCCCCAATCCCCTCCCAGTCTAAACCAGTGCCCCCCAGTCCCCCCCAATTCCTCCCAGTCCCTCCCAGATTATCCCAGTCCCCTCCCAGTCCCCCCCCAGTATAAACCAGTGCCCCCCCCAATTCCTCCCAGTTCCCCTCCCAGTCCCGCCCCTCCCCCTCTCACCCAATCTCCGCCCTCCCCGCCGGGGTGGGGGAGGGGCTGGGGGTCGCTGGGGGAGGGGCTGGGGGTGGGGGAGGGGGTGGGGGAGGGGCCGTCGCCGCCCCCCCCGGCCGCCCCTCCCCCCGCGCTGACGATGGACACGGCCGTGACGCGCCCGTACAGGTCCAGGGCCACGAACGCGTTCTGTGACGTCACAGGGGAGGGGGGAGAGTGACGTCAGCGGGCGGGCAGTGACGTCACGGCCCCGCCCCGTAACAGGAAGTCATGGGTGAGAGGGTGGGAGTGACGTCACAGAGAGTGGGGATGGGTTTAACCCCTCCCAGGTGCCCCCAGGTGTGCCCAGGTGCCCCCAGGTGTATCCCAGCTGTGCCCAGGTGCATCTCAGGTGTATCCCAGCTGTGCCCAGGTGCATCTCAGGTGTATCTCAGGTGTGCCCAGGTGTGTGTTTTACCCCCCAGGTGTGCCCAGGTGTATCCCAGGTGTGCCCAGGTGTGTGTTTTACCCCCCAGGTGTATCCCAGGTGTGCCCAGGTGTATCCCAGGTGTGTGTTTTCCCCCCCAGGAGTGCCCAGGTGTATCTCAGGTGTGCCCAGGTGTGTGTTTTACCCCCCCAGGTGCCCCCAGGTGTATCCCAGGTGTGCCCAGGTGTGTGTTTTCCCCCCCAGGTGTGCCCAGGTGTATCCCAGGTGTGCCCAGGTGCATCCCAGGTGTGTGTTTTCCCCCCCAGGTGTGCCCAGGTGTATCCCAGGTGTGCCCAGGTGTATCCCAGGTGTATCCCAGGTGTGTGTTTCACCCCCCAGGTGCCCCCAGGTGTACCCAGGTGTATCCCAGGTGTGCCCAGGTGTATCCCAGGTGTGTTTTCCCCCTGGCTGTACCTTGGCCACGCCGGTGGCCGCAGGTCCCATGTCCTGCCCGTCCACCACCAGGTGCATGGAGTCATCGGCCCCCGCGCCGCACGCCCAGCCTGTTCCCCACCTGAGACACCCAAAATCCCCCAAATTCACCCCAAAATTCACCCCAAAAATCCTAAAATATCCCCCAAATCCATCCCCAGCCTGTTCCCCACCTGAGACACCCAAAATCCCCCAAATTCACCCCAAAAATCCACCCCAAAATCCACCCCAAAAATCCCCCAGAACCATCCCCAGGTGCCTGAGAAAGCCCAAATTTATCCCGAAACTTCTCAACATCTCCCCAGGTGTCCCCAGGTGACCCCAAATCCCCCCCAGGTGATCTGAAATCCCCTGCAGGTCTCCCCAAATCCCCCCCAGGTTTCCCCAGGTGACCCCAAATCCCTCCCAGGTGACCACAAATCCCTCCCATGTGATCCCAAATCCCCCCCCAGGTGACCCCAAATCCCCTCCAGGTGTCCCCAGGTGACCCCAAATGCCCCCCAGGTGACCCCAAATCCCCCCCAGGTGATCTGAAATCCCCTGCAGGTCTCCCCAGGTGACCCCAAATCCCCTCCAGGTGATCCCAAATCCCCTGTAGCTGTCCCCAGGTGACACCAAATCCATGCCAGGTGTCCCCAGGTGACCCCAAATCCCTCCCAGGTGATCCCAAATCCCCCCCAGTGACCCAGATCCCCCCCAGCTGTCCCCAGGTGACCCAAAATCCCCCCCAGTTGACCCCAAATTCCCCCCAGGTGACCCCAAATCTCCTCCAGGTGTCCCCAGGTGACCCTAAATCCCCCCCAGGTGACCCCAAATCCCCCTCAGGTCATCCGAAATCCCCTCCACGTGTCCCCAGGTGACCCCAAATCCCCCCCAGGTGATCCCAGGTGATCCCAGGTGTCCCCAGGTGTCCCCAGGTGAGCGCACTGACCGTCAGTCTGTCCAGGCTGACCCCGTAGTTGTGGCGCACCTGGGCCCCGTTGTGCCGCACCTCGGCCCCGCTCACGGCCCAGGTGGGCGGGGCCGGCAGGTCCAGCAAGGTGGGGGGAAGGGCGGGGGGGCCGGGGGGGCCCTGCCCGGGGGGCAGCGAGGTCAGACCCACCCGGAGAGACCCCGCCCAGCGCTCGTCCAGGGCCTCAATGCGCACCTGGACAGGTGAGACAGGCACAGGTGAGACTGGGACACACCTGGGACAGGTAAGGGACACGCCTGACTCAGCCCCACCCTTACAGACCCCGCCCATTCTCTTAAAGAGACAGCGCCCTATTCCCATGGGGGCGGGGCTTTACCTACCCCTCCCCCAGCTGACCACACCCACTCATGGGCGTGTTCCCTCCACCCCTTTAAGCCACGCCCACACCGGCCACACCCATTCTCTTAAAGGGACAGCGCCTTTTTCTCCCCTCCCAGGTGACCACACCCATTCTCTTAAAGGGACAGCGCCCTTTTCTCCCTCTCAGGTAACCACACCTATTCTCTTAAAGGGACAGCGCCCTTTTTTCCCCCTCAGGTAACCCCACCAATTCTCTTAAAGAAACAGCGCCCTTTTCTCCCTCTCAGGTGACCACCCCCACTCTCTTAAAGGGACAGCGCCCTTTCCTCCCGCCCCTCCCCCATCCCGGTGGCCCCGCCCACCTCGAAGAGCTCTCCTGGCCGCAGGTGGGAGCGGCTGAACACCAGCCCGTGGCAGTAGCCGGCCACGCGGGCGGCCCCCAGGCCCTCGGCCGCCAGCGCCACGTTCTGGCCACAGCGCCCGTGGAAACGCTGGCACGGCCCGGGGGCTGCGGGGACACCGGGGGGAGGGGGACAGGGGTCAGTGGGCGTGGTCAGGGGGGCGTGGTCAGTGGGCGGTGGGTGTGGTCACTGGGTGTGGTCTATCGTTAGTGGGTGTGGTCAGTGGGTGTGGTCAGCGCTCAGTGCATGTGGTCAGTGGGTAGGGGGTGTGGTCAGGGGTGTGGTCAATGGTCGGGGGTTGGTCGGGGGGTGTGGTCAAGGGTCGGGGAGTGTGGTCAGGGGTGTGGTCAGTGGGTGTGGTCAATGGTTATTGGGTCAGTGGGTGTGGTCAGTGGGTGTGGTCAGTTGGTAGTGGGCGTGGTCGGTGGGTGTGGTCAGTGGGTGTAGCCTGTCGGTGGGTGTGGTCAATTGACAGTGGGCGTGGTCAGTGGGTGTGGTCAGAGGTCGGTGTGTGTGGTCAATTGGCCGTGGGCGTGGTCAATGGGTGTGGCCTGTCGGTGGGTGTGGTCAATGGGTAGTGGGTGTGGTCAGTGGGTATGGTCAGTGGGTGTGGCCTGTCGTTGGTGGGTGTGGTCAGTGCTCAGTGGGTGTGGTCAGTGCTCAGTGGGTGTGGTCAATGGGTAGTGGGTGTGGTCAGTGGGTGTGGTCAGGGGTGTGGTCAGTGGCCGTGCCCATGGGGATGGAGTAACAGGAGTGGGAACATGGGGGAGGCACCTCCCAGTGCTCCCA
Organism: Sturnus vulgaris; assembly: GCF_052056855.1. NCBI lineage: Eukaryota > Metazoa > Chordata > Aves > Passeriformes > Sturnidae > Sturnus > Sturnus vulgaris. Next base: position 418,320 of record NC_142278.1, read on the forward strand.
GTACAACCCAGTGTGACCCAGTCCCCTCCCAGTCTATCCCAGTTCATCCCAATCCATCCCAATCCCCTCCCAGTCTCCCCCAGTATATCCCAGTATAAACCAGTCCCCTCCCAAGCCCCTCCCAGTTCCTCCCAGTCTATCCCAGTGCAACCCAATCCCCTCCCAGTCCATCCCAGTCCCACCCAGTATGACCCAGTCCCCTCCCAGTCTCCTCCCAGTCCGCCCCAGTATACCCCAGAATGACCCAATCCCCTCCCAGTCCATCCTAATTGCCTCCCAGGGCTGCCAGTATAACCCAGTATGACCCAGTCCCCTCCCAGTCTCCTCCCAGTCCGCCCCAGTATACCCCAGTATGACCCAGTCCCCTCCCAGTCCCCTCCCAGTTTATCCCAGCACACACCTGGCGAGGGGGGCGGGGCTTTCTCCGGCCCCGCCCCTGGGTTCAGGCTGTTGTCGGCCGGGCCGGTGGCGCCGGTGAGAGACACCTGGACACACTGACCATAGAGGTCCACCACGGCATACACCTCTGGGGACAGCAACACACCTGTGTCACCTCACCTGGATCACCTCACCTGTGTGACCTCAGTGTCACCTGTGTTACCTGGACACACTGACCATAGAGATCCACCACAGCATACACCTCTGGGGACAGCAACACACCTGTGTCACCTCACCCGTGTCACCTGTGTCACCTCACCTGTGTGACCTGTGTGACCTCACCTGTGTCACCTGTGTCACCTGTGTGACCTCACCTGTGTGACCTCACCTGTGTCACCTGTGTCACCTCACCTGTGTCACCTCACCTGTGTGACCTGTGTCACCTCACCTGTGTGACCTCACCTGTGTCACCTCACCTGTGTCACCTCACCTGTGTGACCTGTGTCACCTCACCTGTGTGTCACACCTGGACCCACTGACCATAGAGATCCAGCATTGGCATACACCTCTGGGGACAGCAACACACCTGTGTCACCTCACCTGTGTGACCTGTGTGTCACCTGTGTGACCTCAGTGTCACCTGTGTTACCTGGACACACTGACCATAAAGATCCACCACAGCATACACCTCTGGGGACAGCAATGTCACCTGTGTGACCTCACCTGTGTGACCTGTGTGTCGCCTGTGTGACCTCACCTGTCACGTGTGTGTCACCTGTGTGTGACCTCAGTGTCACCTGTGCTGCCTCAGGGACACCTCAGATCCGCAGTGTCCCACCTGTCCCCTCATCACCCAACAATCCCAATGTCCCCGATCCCCCCCGATGTCCCCAACCCCCCCAGTCCCCCCAGGTGTCCCCAGGTGTGCCCGTACCTGGTGGCAGCCCCGAGCAGGCCACGCCCTGGTCGGTGCCATCGATGAAGTACCTGAGGTCCCCTCCCCCCGTGCGCATCATCCCGATCCTGGCGCCCGTGCCCAGCGCGTCCAGGTCACAGCCATAGTTATTCCTCATGGTGTTCCCGTCCTGCATGATGGCAGTGCCACTGCGGGGACATGGGGACATTGGGGACATCGAGGGGACAGCCCTGATACAGCCATGGGGACATTGGGGACACTGGGACAGGTCACAGCCATAGTTATTCCTCATGGTGTTCCCGTCCTGCATGATGGCAGTGCCACTGCGGGGACACCGTGGGGACATTGGGGACACCATGGGGACATTGGGGACACCCTGGGGACATTGGGGACATCGAGGGGACAGCCCTGACACAACCATGGGGACATTGGGGACACTGGGACAGGTCACAGCCATAGTTATTCCTCATGGTGTTCCCGTCCTGCATGATGGCAGTGCCACTGCGGGGACACCGTGGGGACATTGGGGACATCGAGGGGACAGCCCTGATACAGCCATGGGGACATTGGGGACATTGGGGACACAGCCATGGGGACATTGGGGACACCATGGGGACATTGGGGACACCATGGGGACATTGGGGACATTGGGGACACTGGGACAGGTCACAGCCATAGTTATTCCTCATGGTGTTCCCGTCCTGCATGATGGCAGTGCCACTGCGGGGACACCGTGGGGACATTGGGGACACCATGGGGACATTGGGGACACCATGGGGACATTGGGGACACTGGGACAGGTCACAGCCATAGTTATTCCTCATGGTGTTCCCGTCCTGCATGATGGCAGTGCCACTGCGGGGACACCGTGGGGACATTGGGGACATCGAGGGGACAGCCCTGATACAGCCATGGGGACATTGGGGACATTGGGGACACAGCCATGGGGACATTGGGGACACCATGGGACATTGGGGACACCCCCCCCCCCCCCCCCCCCCCCCCCCCCCCCCCCCCCCTGGGGACATTGGGGACATTGGGGACACTGGGACAGGTCACAGCCATAGTTATTCCTCATGGTGTTCCCGTCCTGCATGATGGCAGTGCCACTGCGGGGACATGGGGACATTGGGGACACCCTGGGGACACCGTGGGGACAGCCCTGACACAGCCATGGGGACATTGGGGACACTGGGACAGGTCACAGCCATAGTTATTCCTCATGGTGTTCCCGTCCTGCATGATGGCAGTGCCACTGCGGGGACATTGGGGACATTGGGGACACCATGGGGACATCCCTGACACAGCCATGGGGACATTGGGGACACCATGGGGACACCATGGGGACAGCCCTGACACAGCCATGGGGACATTGGGGACACTGGGACAGGTCACAGCCATAGTTATTCCTCATGGTGTTCCCGTCCTGCATGATGGCAGTGCCACTGCGGGGACACCGTGGGGACATTGGGGACACCATGGGGACATTGGGGACACCCTGGGGACACCGTGGGGACAGCCCTGACACAGTCACAGTGACAGGGACACGGCAATTGGGACATTGGTGACACCTTGGGAACACCAAGGACACCCCAGGGTCCCTTGCAGACATCGGTGACCCCTTGGGGACACCCAGGACCAGAGGGACAAAGAGGGTCACTGGTGTCCCCCAGTGTCCCCACCTGAGCATCCAGGTGTCCCCAGGTGTCCCCAGGTGTGTCCCCAGGTGTCCCCACCTGAGCATCCAGGTGTCGTAGTCGATGTCCGTCATGGTGTTGGGGAACTCCAGGTCCTCGGGGCGGATGGCGGTGACACCTGGGGACACACGGGGACACCTCTGTCACCAAATGTCCCCAATCCCTCGATGTCCCCAAAAATACTCCATGTCCCACAATGTCCCCAACTCCCCCAGCCCCCCCCAGTGTCCCCAAATGTTTCAATTCATCCTCGATGTCCCCAAATGTCCCCAACGTACCAAGTCATGTCCCCAAATGTCCCCAAATATCCCCAGTGATGTCCCCTAATGTCCCCAAGGATGTCCCCAATGTCCCCAGTGATGTCCCCAAATGTCCCCAACTCCCCCAATCCCCCCCATGTCCCCAGTGATGTCCGCAAATGACCCCAATGATGTCCCCCAATGTCTCAATGCATCCTCAATGTCCCCAGTGTCCCCAAATGTCCCCAAATGCCCCCAGTGATGTCCCCAAATGTCCCCAGTGATGTCCCCAAATGTCCCCAGTGATGTCCCCAAATGTCCCCCATGATGTCCCCCAATGTCTCAATGCATCCTCAATGTCCCCAATGTCCCTAAATGTCCTCAATGTCCCCAACTCCCCCAATCCCCCCGTCCCCAGTGATGTCCCCAAATGTCCCCAATGATGTCCCCAAATGTCCCCAGCGATGTCCCCCAATGCCTCAATGCATCCTCAATGTCCCCAACTCCCCCAATCCCCCCCGTCCCCGTGTCCCCAGTGATGTCCCCAAATGTCCCCAAATGTCCCCAAATGTCTCAATGCATCCTCAACGTCCCCAATGTCCCTAAATGTCCTCAATGTCCCCAACACCCCCAATCCCCCCGTTCCCGTGTCCCCCAAGTGTCCCCCAAGTGTCCCCAAGTGTCCCCAAGTGTCCCCAAATGTCCCCCAATGTCCCCAAGTGTCCCCAGTGTCCCCTCACCGGCCTCGATGGATCCCGACCATCGATCCACCATCTTCTGGATGACGATCTCGAACAGCTCCCCGTCCCTGAGGGCCCTGGACACCCCAAAAACAGGGAAAAAACCCCAAAAATTATCCCAAAATCATCCCAAAATTATCCCAAACCCACAGCTCCCTGTCCCTGAGAGCCCTGGGACACCCCAAAAACGGGGAAAAAACCCCAAAATTATCCCAAAATTATCCCAAAATTATCCCAAACCCACAGCTCCCCATCCCTGAGAGCCCTGGACACCCCAAAAACGGGGAAAAAACCCCAAAATTATCCCAAAATTATCCCAAAATTATCCCAAACCCACAGCTCCCCGTCCCTGAGAGCCCTGGACACCCCAAAAACAGGGAAAAAAACCCAAAATTATCCCAAAGTTATCCCAAAAACGGGAAAATTATCCCAAAGTTATCCCAAAAACGGGAAAATTATCCCAAAATTATCCCAAAATTATCCCAAAAACGGGGAAAAAAACCCCAAAATTATCCCAAAATTATCCCAAAAACGGGGAAAAAAAACCCAAAATTATCCCAAAATTATCCCAAAATTATCCTAAAAATGGGAAAATTATCCCAAACCCACAGCTCCCCGTCCCTGAGAGCCCTGGGACACCCCAAAAACGGGGAAAAAAACCCAAATTATCCCAAAATTATCCCAAAATTATCCCAAAAACGGGGAAAAAAACCCCAAAATTATCCCAAAATTATCCCAAAAACGGGGAAAAAAAACCCAAAATTATCCCAAAACCAGGAAAATTATCCCAAAATTATCCCAAAAACGGGAAAATAACCCAAAATTATCCAAAAACAGGGAAACGACCCCAAAATTCTGTCAGGATTTGAGGTCGGGATTGGGGCTGGGATTGAGTGATTTTGATTTTTTTTTTTTCAGGTTTTTTTGGGATTTTGCGATTCCCGGGCGGATTTTCCCCGGGGATTTTTTTTGGGAATTCAGGATTTTCTGGGAATGTCCCTTTATTTTTGGGTCCCCTCACTGGTTGGAGATGACGATGGCATCGTTGAACTCGGAATGGGATTTTTTGGGTTTGGGGTTGGGCCATTTTAATGGGGTTTTTTTCCGGGTTTTTTTGGGATTTCGCGATTCCCGGGCGGATTTTTCCCGGGATTTTTTTGGGAAATCAGGATTTTTTTGGGAATTCAGGATTTTCTGGCAATCCCGTTATTTTTGGGTCCCCTCACCGGTTGGAGATGACGATGGCGTCGTTGAACTCAGAATGGGATTTTTTGGGGTTGGGGTGAGTTTGGGTCATTTTAATGGGGTTTTTTTCCGTTTTTTTTTGGGATTTCGCGATTCCCGGGCGGATTTTTCCGGGGATTTTTTTGGGAAATCAGGATTTTTTTGGGAATTCGGGATTTTCTGGGAATGTCCCTTTATTTTTGGGTCCCCTCACTGGTTGGAGATGACGATGGCGTCGTTGAACTCGGAATGGGATTTTTTGGGGTTGGGGTTGGGCCATTTTAATGGGGTTTTTTTCCGTTTTTTTTTGGGATTTCGCGATTCCTGGGCGGATTTTCCCCGGGATTTTTTTGGGGAATTCAGGATTTTCTGGCAATCCCGTTATTTTTGGTGTCCCCTCACCGGTTGGAGATGACGATGGCGTCGTTGAACTCGGAATGGGATTTGTTGGGGTTGGGGTTGGGCCATTTTAATGGGGTTTTTTTCCGTTTTTTTTGGGATTTCGCGATTCCTGGGCGGATTTTTCCTGGGATTTTTTTGGGAATTCGGGATCTTTCAGCAATCCCCCGTTATTTTTGGGTCCCCTCACCGGTTGGAGATGACGATGGCGTCGTTGAACTCGGAGCGGCAGTTCTGGCGCAGCGCCGTGCGGCCGCCGTTGGTGATGACGGCGTTGGCGCCGTGCAGCCGGTGGAAGCGCAGGTCGCTCGGGGACGTCCCCGGGGTGCCGCTCTCGGGGCTGTCCCCAACGCTGTCACCCTCGGAGCCGTCCCCGCACAGCGCCGCCACCTCTGGGGACACAGGCGGGCGTGGTTGGCGGCGGCCACGGCGGTGTTAAATGTCCCCAAGTGTTCCTAAAGGTGTCCCCCCTCAATGTCCCCAGTGTCCTCAGAGGTGTCGCCCTCCTCCACGATGGTGGCCTGCGCTCCCTCACTGCACCCAGATCCTAAAGGTGTCCCCAATGTCCCCAATGCCCCCAGTGATGTCCCCAATCCTCTCAATGTCACCCAATGTCTCCAGTGATGTCCCCAATGTCCTCAGTGTCCCCAATGTCCCCAATCCCCCTGAATCCCTCCAATGTCCCCAATCCCCCCAAAGTCCCCAGTGTCCCCAATATCCCTGATGCCCCTAATGTCCCCAATATCCCCAGTGTCCCCAGTCCCCCTGAATCCCTCCAATGTCCCCAATGCCCCCAATCCCCCCCAATGTCCCCATTGTCACCCACCTCCCTCCTCCACCATGGTGGCCTGTGCTGCCTGCCCATACAGGCCTTGACCTGACCCCAATGTCCCCAATGTCCCCAATCCCCAAAATGTCCCCAATGTCCCCAATGTCCCCAATCGCCAAAATGTCCCCAATGTCCCCAATGTCCCCAATGTCCCTAATGTCCCCAGTCTCCCCAATGTCACCCACCTCCCTCCTCCACGATGGTGGCCTGTGCCGCCTGCCCGTACAGATCCACCACGGCGTAGACGTTGGGGGGGACGTTCCAGGCCGCGGGGCCCTGGGGGGCTCCATTGACGAAGAAGTGCAGGGTCCCGTCGTCCCTGCGCACCACCCCCACCGTGTCCCCTGCCTGTCCCCAGGGGGGACACCGGTGTCACCGGGGCCACCTCCGTGTCCCCCACTCCCCCCCCCCCCGTGTCCCCCACCCCGTGTCCCCACCTTGAGGCGGTCGAGGTTGTGGCCGTACTCGTCCAGCACGGTGGTGCCGTTGTGCATGACGCCATTGCCCGTCATCATCCACGTGCCTGGGGGACATGTTGGGGACATTTTGGGGACACTGGAGGACATCCAGGGTCATTGGGGACACTGGGGGACGTCGAGGGCATTGGGGACACTGGGGATATTGGGGACATTGGGGACATGGGGACACAAGGACAGCCAGGGTGACAGTGCTGCTGTGCATGACGCCATTGCCCGTCATCATCCACGTGCCTGGGGGACATGTTGGGGACATTGGAGGACATCCAGGGACACTAGGGACATTGGGGACACACAGGTGACACACAGGTGACACACAGGTGACACACAGGTGACACAGGTGACACTGAGGTGACACAGGTGACACACCTGAGCGCAGGTTAGTCATGGTGGATGGCAGCTGCAGGTAGGCCGGGTTGTGGGTGGGGACATTGGGGACACACAGGTGACACAGGTGACACTGAGGTGACACAGGGGACACACCTGAGCGCAGGTTGGTCATGGTGGATGGCAGCTGCAGGTAGGCCGGGTTGTGGGTGGTGACACCGATCTCGATGGACCCCCGCCCACTTGTCCACCATCTTGTCCAGGCGCACCTGGAAGAGCTCGTTGTCCCCGAGGGGCCGCGCGCTCAGCACCACGCCGTGGTTAAAGTCATCCGTGGCACTGGGGACACCAGGGGACAGTGGGGACATCAATGACACCGTGGGAACATCAGGGACACCGTGGGGACATTGGGGACACAGCAGCACCATGTGTCCCTCGCTGACCCCACCTCCGCAACGTCCTCAATGTCCCCAAATGTCCCCAAATGTCCCCAACCCTCTGGCTACCCCACTGGTCACTCACTGTGGCCGCAGTGGGGTCCGGCCCTCATCGACCCCAATGTCCCCAATGTCCCCAGTCCCTCCAATGTCCCCAATCCCAACTGTCCCCTCACTGTGGCCGCAGCGCTGTCCGGCCCTCGTTGACCCCAATGTCCCCAATCCCCTCAATGTCCCCAATCCCCCCAATGTCCCTTCCAATGTCCCCAATCCCCCCAATATCCCCAGACCCCCAGTGTCCCCTCACTGTGGCCGCAGCGCCATCCGACCCTCATTGACCCCAATGTCCCCAATCCCCCCAATGTCCCCAATCCCCCCAATGTCCCCAGTCCCCCCAATCCCCCCAATGTCCCCAATGTCCCCAATTCTCCCAATGTCCCCAGTCCCCCAATCCCCCCAATGTCCCCAATCCCCCCAATGTCCCCAATTCTCCCAATGTCCCCAATGTCCCCAATCCCCCCAATGTCCCCAATTCTCCCAATGTCCCCAATGTCCCCAATCCCCCCCAATGTCCCCAATCCCCCCAATCCCCCCAATGTCCCCAGTGTCCCCTCACTGTGGCCGCAGCGCCGTCCGGCCCTCGTTGACCACGGCGGCTTTCTGGCCGCAGTTGGGGTGGAAGAGCAGGCGCGGGGGCGGCGCGGGGTTGGCGGTGGCCGTGCCGGCGTTGGCGGTGGCCGCGGCGGTGGCCGGGGGTGGCCGTCGCGGCGTCCCCAGGGTGCCCTCGGGGGACAGGGCGCGCAGGATGGCGTTGTTGCGGCGCAGGCGGTCGCTGTGGTTGTGGTTGTGCACGATGGTCACCTTGACGGCCATCCCGTACAGGTCCACCACGCCGTACACCTGCTGCGGGGTCAGCGTGGTGGCCACGCCTGCGGGGACACGGCCAGGGGACACTGAGGACACCGTGGTGGTGGCACCGGGGCTATGATGGTGGTGGCACTGACGACAGCGCCAGGGTGGCACTGGGGACATCGTGGTGGTGGCACCGGGGGTATGATGGTGGTGGCACTGTAGACATCCAGGTGGTGGCACCAGGGACGTCATGGTGGTGGCACCGGGGATATGATGGTGGTGGCGCTGGGGACAGCACCAGGGTGGCACTGGGGACGTCGTGGTGGCACTGGGGACATCGTGGTGGTGGCACCGGGGCTATGATGGTGGTGGCACTGGGGACATCGTGGTGGTGGCACTGGGGCTATGATGGTGGTGGCACTGGGGATATGATGGTGGTGGCACTGGGGACAGCGCCAGGGTGGCACTGCAGACATCCAGGTGGTGGCACAGGGGACATTGTGGTGGTGACACTGGGGACATCGTAGTGGTGGCACTGGGGATGTCACCAGGGTGGCACTGGGGACATCGTGGTGGTGGTACCGGGGACACTGCCGGGGTGGCACAGGGGACATCGCCAGGGTGACACCAGGGATATGATGGTGGTGGCACCAGGGACATCCAGGTGGTGGCACTGGGGATGTGGAGAGGATGGTGGGGACATGGAGGTGGTGGCACCAGGGACATCCAGGTGGTGGCACCAGGGATATGACACTGGTGGCACTGGGGATGTGGTTGGGACAGTGCTGGGGACTCAGTTTTGGGGGGATTTTGGGGTTTTTATGGGTTAGTTCTGGGTTCCTGGTTTGGGGGGTTTTTGGGGCTCAGTTTTGGGGTGGATTTTGGGTGGATTTTGGGGTCAGTTCTGGGTTCCTGGTTTGGGATGGGGTTTGGGGCTCAGTTTTGGGGTGGATTTTGGGGGGATTTTGGGGTTTTTTGGGGTCAGCTCTGGGATCCTGGTTTGGGGGTTTTCAGGGTTGATTTTGGGGTGATTTTGGGGGGATTTTGGGGCCCACCTTGGTCCACCCCGTTGATGTAGAAGTGCAGGGGCTCGGTTTTGGGGTGGATTTGGGTTTTTTGGGGTCAGTTCTGGGATCCTGGTTTGGGATGGGATTTGGGGGTTTTGGGGCTCAGTTTTGGGGTGATTTTGGGGGATTTTGGGGCCCACCTTGGTCCACCCCGTTGATGTAGAAGTGCAGGGCGTTGTTGGCCTTCCGGGTCAGCCCGATGTGGTCGCCCTCCTGTGGGGACAAAACGGGGTCACCCCCACCCCAAAACCGCCCCAAATTCACCCCCAAAATCCAGGGGGACCCCCCCAAAAAACCCCACAAGAAGAGGGGGGAGGGGCAGGGAAAGGAGACACACCCCCCCAAAAAAATGGGATGGGGACAATGGGGGAGGGGGAAATCGGGGGGATTTTGGGGGGCGCCCCCCAAAAAAATTTGGGGTGGATTAGGGGGAATTTTGGGGCTCCAAAAAGAAAAAATTCACAAAACAAAATTATCCCGATTTTTTTAGGGATTTTGGGGTGCCCAGAGCAGATTTTGGGTGGATTTGAGGGAATTTTTGGGGCTTAAAAGAAGAAATTTGGAGAATAGGATCATCCCAATTTCTGCAACATGAGGAGATTTTTTGGGGGGGGATTTTTGGGATTTTGGGGTGCCCAGGGTCCTCCCATATTTGGGGGCGCCCAGAGTGGATTTTGAGGGTCCCTTGGTGAATTTTGGGTGGATTTTGAAGAATTTTGGGTTGAAAACGAGAAATTTAAGACGTGAAATAAACCCAAATTTCTACAACTCAAAGGGATTTTTTGGGGGGATTTTTGGGATTTGAGGGGTCCCGCTGCCCCCCCCAATTTTGGGGTGCCCGGAGCAGATTCTGGGGGTCCCGTGGGTGGATTTTGGGTGGGTTTTGGGGGTTTTTTGGGGGGGATCACCTGCAGCTCGTCCAGGCTGAACTCGCAGTACTCCGGCGCGTCCCTTTGCCGTTGGTCAGGATCCCGCAGCCGCTCATCATGATGGTCCCTGGGGAACCCCAAAATTTGGGGGCATTTTCCAGACATTTTGGGATTTTCCCCAAAATTTCTTAGAGATTTTCCAGAGATTTTGGGAGTTTTCCCAAATTTCAGGGCATTTTCCAGAAATTTTGGGAGTTTTCCCCAAAATTTTGGGGCATTTTCGAAAGATTTTCAAAAGTTTTCCCAAAGTTTTTGAGGGTTTTCCAGAGCTTTTGGGAGTTTCCTCCAAATTTTTGGGGGCATTTTTTGAGATTTTGGGACTTTCCCCAAAATTTCTTAGAGGTTTTCCAGAGATTTTGGGAGTTTTCCCAAATTTTGGGGCATTTTCCAGACATTTTCAAAGTTTTCCCAAAATTTTGAGGGGTTTCACACAGATTTTAGGAGTTCAGCCAAAATTTCAGGGCATTTTCCAGGAATTTTGGGAGTTTTCCCGAAATTTTGGGGCATTTTCGAAAGGATTTCTGCGATTTTTCCCAGATTTTTGGGGATTTTTTCCCCAGGATTTCAGCGATTTTTCCCAGATTTTTTGGGGATTTTTTTTTTCCCGGATTTCGAGATTTTTCCCAGATTTCTGGGGATTTTTTCCCAGGATTTCAGCGATTTTTCAGGGATTTTTTCCCCAGAATTTTGGCGATTTTTCCCAGATTTTTGGGATTTTTTTCCCAGGATTTCAGCGATTTTTCAGGGATTTTTTCCCAGAATTTTGGCGATTTTTCCCAGATTTTTGGGGATTTTTTCCCAGGATTTCAGCGATTTTTCCCAGTATATTTCAATTTTCCCAGGTGTTTTTTGGGGTTTTCTGGGCGGGTTTGGGGCTTACCTGAGCGCAGTTGGTCATGGTGGCCGGGTACTCGAGGCTGTTTGGGTTGTGGGCAGTGACCCCGATCTCGATGGACCCCCGACCATTTGTCCACCAGTTTGTCAATTCGGATCTGGGGGGGACAAAGACAGGCTCAGAAAAATCCAAAACCACCCCAAAAAAATCCAAATAAAACCCCCAAAAAACACCCCAAAAAAAACCACCCCCAAAACAAAAAACTTTAAACAAAAAACCAAAAAAAAAGCAAAAAAACCACCCCAAACCCGCTCTGAAACAAAAAACTCTAAAACAAAAAACCCAAAAAGCCAACAAAAAAAGAAAAAGGAAATCCCCCAAAAGAACCAAAACCCACAAAAAAACCAAAGAAACCCACCCAAAACTTTTCCAAAAATTTTTAAAAATCCTCCAGAAACGACCCAACACTCCAACAAAAAACAGAAAAAAAAAAATCATAGAAAAGCACCCTGAAAACAACGCAAAAATATTAAAACAGCTCCTAAAAACCCCTCAAAAAAAAAAAAACAACCCCAAATCACCAAAAAAATGCCAAAATCACCCAGTTTTGCCCAAATCCTCAACATTTCCCTGTTCCTCAGGGTGAGCTCCACGCTGGTGTTGAACTCATCCAGTGGCCACCAACCCCAAAAAAACACCTCAAAAAAAAACCCTAAAAACCCTCCAAAAAAATCCAAAAAATTCTCAAAAAATCCAGAAGTCCCTAAAAATGCAAAAAATCACCCAAAAAGTCCCAAACCTCGAACATTTCCCCATCCCTCAGGGCCTGTTTGTGAGCACCTCATGGGTGTTGAACTCGTCCAGCGGCCACCACCCCCAAAAACCACCTCAAAAAAAACCCTAAAAATCCCTCAAAAAAATCCCAAAAAATTCTCAAAAATCCAAAACTCCTAAAAATGCCCAAAATGGCCCAGAAAATCCCAAACCTCGAACATTTCTCCATCCCTCAGGGGCCTGTTTGTGAGCATCACGCTGGTTTGAACCCATCCAGTGGCCACCAACCCCAAAAAAACACCTCAAAAAAAAACCCTAAAAACCCCTCCAAAAATCCCAAAAAATTCTCAAAAAATTCAAAAATCCTAAAAATGCAAAAAATCACCCAAAAAGTCCCAAACCTCGAACATTTCCCCATCCCTCAGGGGCCTGTTTGTGAGCACCTCATGGGTGTTGAACTCGTCCAGCGGCCCCCACCCCCCAAAACCACCTCAAAAAAACCCCTAAGAATCCTCCAAAAAATCCAAAAAAATTCCCCAAAAATCCAAAAATCCCTAAAAATGCCACAAATGGCCCAAAAAGTCCCAAACCTCGAACATTTCTCCATCCCTCAGGGGCCTGTTTGTGAGCATCACGCCGGTTTGAACCTATCCAGCGGTCACTACCCCTCAAAAACCACCTCAAAAAACCCCTAAAAATCCTCAAAAAAATCCCAAAAAATTCTCAAAAAATCCAAAACTCCTAAAAATGCAAAAAATCACCCAAAATATCCCAAACCTCGAACATTTTCTCCATCCCTCAGGGGCCTGTTTGTGAGCACCTCATGGGTGTTGAACTCGTCCAGCGGCCCCCACCCCCAAAAACCACCTCAAAAAAACCCTAAAAATCCCTCAAAAAAATCCCAAAAAATTCTCAAAAAATCCAAAACTCCCTAAAAATGCAAAAAATCACCCAAAAAGTCCCAAACCTCGAACATTTCCCCGTCCCTCAGGGGCCTGTTTGTGAGCACCACGCCGTTGTGAACTCGTCCAGCGGCCGCCGCCTCTCGGCCGTTTTGTGGCCGTTGCTGAGTTTGATGAGGGCCCCACATTTCTCATGGAACAGCAGAGCCTCGTTGGTCAAAGATGGGGCTGAATTGGGGTAAAAAAGGGAGAATTTGGGAAATTATTGAGGATTGGGGAAAGAGGGGGAAAAAAAATGGGGAAAAACGGTGAAAAACGGGGCGGGGAGAGGGAAAATTAAGAGAAATGGATTAAAATATAAAGAAACATCATCTTAAAATGGGGGAAAAATGGTAAAAAAAGGGTTGGAAATAGAGTAAAAAAAATTAAAAACACTCAAAAATAGGGAAACACATTGATGAGTAAATAAAAATCACCCAAAAACGGGGAAAAAACAGCAATAGATTAAAATCACCCTAAAATGGAAAAAACTTTGATAAACAGAAAGAAAACACCCAAAAATGGATCGAAGTTCCCAAAAATGGGAGAAACGCCCAAAAATTGCTGAAAGATCCTAAAAAATGCGTCCAGACCCACCTGTCAATCATGGCGGAGCTGAGCGCAAGCCCCGCCCCTTTTAGTGGCCACACCCACAGGAGACCACACCCCAATTCCCCAGGCCACGCCCCTTCCTTTATCCCTTTTTTCCCCACTTTTTATCCCCAAATTTCCCCATTTTTATCTTTTCACCCCCCCGGTCCCCCCCCCGTGTTTCACCACGCCCCAATAAGCCACACCCTCCAGAACTCCATTTGCATAAAGGGGCGTGGTTTATGATTGACCACACCCATAACCCCCATAAAGGGGGCGTGGCTTAATGTTCTGACCGCACCCACAATCCCAGCTACAGATGGTTCATTAGCATAAAGGGGCGTGGCTTTCAGTACAAGCATAACCCCCATATACGGACTGTTCATTTGCATAAAGGGGCGTGGTTTTGGGTCGCTGGCCCCGCCCCCGGCACTTACCGCCCCCTGGCGGCTCCAGGCTGTCCGGGAATTTGTCCGGGCGGGGCTGGGGGGGGGCGCGGGGGGGGGGGCGGGGGGCAGAGCTGGGGGGGGGGAGAGGGGACACCAGTGACACCAGTAAGGGACACCAGTGACACCAGTAAGGGACACCAGTGACACCAGTGAGGGACACTGGTGTCCCCAAATAACACCCAGACCCCTCCTGGTCATCCAAAGTCATCCCAAAATCCTCCCAAAATCTGAAAAATTTCCTCAAATCCCATCAAGTCCACCCTAAACCCTCCCCAAATCCCAAAAATTCCACAAAAATCCGCCCGAATGCCCCCAAGCACGCCCCAAATTCCCAAAAATCCTCCCGAAATCCCTCTCCATCACCCCTAATCCCCTCTAAATCCCCAAAATCCCCTCAATCCCCCTTCCATCACCACAAATCCCTCTCCATCATCCCAAAATCCACCCAAATCCACCCCAAATCCCTCAAAATTCACCCCAAATAGCCCCAAATCCAGCCCAAACCCCCCAAATTTCCCTCAAAACGCCCCCAAACCCCCCAAATCCTCCCAACTTTCCCTCAAACCCCCTCAAACTCTCCCAATTTTCCTTCAAAACCCCCCAAACCCCCAATTCCCCCTAAATTCCCCAATTTTCCCTCAAAACCCCCTCAAACTCTCCAATTTTCCCTCAGAGCCCCCTCAAACCCCCAATTTTTCCCTCAAAACCCCCCCAAATTTCCCCTCAGAACCCCCCAAATTTCCACTCAGTTCTCCCAATTTTCCCTCAAAACCCCCCCAAACTTCCTCACAAAACCCCCAAATTTCCCCTCAAACCCCCCCAAATTCTCCCAACTTCGCCTCAGAACTCCCCAAAACCCCAGAATTTCCCCTCAAACCCCAAAATTTCCCCTCAATTCTCCCAATCTTTCCTCAAAACCCCCCCCAAATTTCCCCCCAAACCCCAAATTTCCCCCAAACCCCAAATTTCTCCCCAAAACCCCAAATTTCCCCCTCAAACCCCCCCAAATTTCCCCTCCTCACCCGCCAGCGCTCCGCTCTCACTCCCCGCGGGCAGCGCCAGCGGCGGCGGCGGCAGCGGCGGAGGCGGCGTCACCTCGGTGGCCACCGGGGCCATTTCGGTGGCCACCGGGGCCACTTCGGGAGGCACCACGGTGACCTGCGTGCATTTGCCGTACAGATCCACCACGGCCCAAACCCTGGAGGGCAACCGGCCGCGGCCACGCCCCAATCGCGCCCATTGACCCAGAGGCGCAGCTCGCCCCCGGCCGTGGCCTGCACGCCCACTTCGGTCGCCCTCGGCCAACGCGTCCAGGTCGGGCCCGAAATCCTCGCGGAGGGAGCGGCCGTCCCTGAGCACGGAGCAGCCCGAGACCACCCAGGAGCCGCCGCGCAGCCCCCGTGGCGCTGCTGGGGAAATCGAGCTCGGCGGGGTCCAGAGCCGTGACCCCAACCTCGATGGAGCCGCTCCACGAATTGACCTAAAAACGGGAGAAAAAGTGAAAAAATGGGGAGAAAAGGGTAAAAAATGGGGAGAAAAGGGGAAAAAGTGGGGAGAAAAGGGGAAAAAACGGCAGAAAAATGGGATAAAACGGGGTGAAAATGGGATTAAAATGGGTTAAAATGGGTTCTGGGATCCCATAGAAGACAGAGATTCCACCTCGATGGAAACGCTCCAGGAATTCACCTGGAAATGAGGTAAAAACAGAGAAAAATGGAAAAAAAATGGGAAAAAATGGGGGTTTGGGGGGTCCTGAGCTGGGTTTGGGGGATTTGGGGTCCCCGTGGCGCTGCTGGGGAAATCGAGCTCGGCGGGGTCCAGAGCCGTGACCCCAACCTCGATGGAGCCGCTCCACGAATTGACCTAAAAACGGGAGAAAAAAGTGAAAAATTGGTGAAAAAATGGGTTAAAATGGGATTAAAATGGGTTAAAATGGGTTATGGGATCACACGTGAGACTGAGATTGCACCTCGATAGAGACGCTCCACGAGTCCACCTAGAAATGGGAGAAAAGTTGAAAAAATGAGAAAAAAAAGGTTAAAAAATGGGATAAAAGGTGAAAAAATAGGGAAAAATGAGTTAAAATGGGTTATGAGATCGCTCATGAGACCGAGATTCCACCTCGATGAGCCGCTCCACGAGTTCACCTGGAAACGGGAGAAAAGGGGAAAAAATGGGGAGAAAAGGTGAAAAATGGGGAAAAAATGGGAAAAAACGGCAGAAAAATGGGATAAAAATGGGATAAAACGGGGTGAAAATGGGTTAAAATGGGTTATGGGATCACACGTGAGACAGAAATTCCACCTCGATGGAGCTGCTCCACGAGTTCACCTGGAAATGGGGAGAAAAGGTGAAAAATTGGGTAAAAAAAGTGAAAAAATGGCATAAAAATGGGTTAAAATGGGATTAAAATGGGTGAAAATGGGTTATGAGATCCCACATGAGACCGAGATTGCACCTCGATGGAGCCATTCCGGGAATTCACCTGGAAATGGGGAGAAAAAGTAAAAAAATGGGATAAAATAGCAAAAAAATTAGTTAAAGCAGCATTAAAATAGGTTAAAATGGGATTAAAATGGGTGATGGGATCAGATGTGAGATAGAGATTGCACCTCGATGGAGCCCCTCCACGAGTTCACCTAAAAAGAGGAGAAGAGGTAAAAATTGGGATAAATTGGGATAAAATAGTGAAAAAAATGCGGTTAAAATGGGTTAAAAATGAGATTAAATGGGATTAAAATGGGTTGTATGGGATCCCACTTGAGACAGATTCCACCTCAATGGAGCCGCTCCAGGAGTTCACCTAAAAGTGAGAGAAATGGGGGTAAAAATGGGGATAAAGAAATAAAACTGGAGTAAAAATTAGATTAAAATGGCATAAAAGCAAAATAAAAATAAAATAACAATTGAAGTGCGGTAAAAATGAGGTTAAAACAAGGCAACAGTGAAGTTAAAAAGAACAAAATAGTATAAAGAAATAAAATTAAGATGGAAACGAAATAAAGGCGTCATAAAAATAAAAATAAAAGTAGAATAACACAGAATTAAAGTGAAATAAAACGGGACAAAAACTGGGTAAAAAAAGAGATAAAAACGAGATAAGAGAGAAAAAAAGTAGAATAAAAGCCAGATAAAAACTGGTAAGGACACGAATAAAATGGGATAAAATCGGGGGGAAGATGGGATAAAAACAGGGGAAAAATCAGATAAAAATGGGATAAAACAGGGGCGAAATTGGATTTAAACGGGATAAAAATGAGGTTAATGGGGTTTGGGGCGTCCTGAAGGGGAAAAGGGGGATGGGGGACCCCGAGCTCCTCTGCTCCAGTCCCTCCCAGTTCATCCCAGTCACTCCCAGTCACTCCAGTTCATCCCAGTCACTCCCAGTCACTCCAGCTCTTCTCTCCCAGTTCATCCCAGTCCCTCCATTTCTCTCTCTCTCTCCTCTCCCAGTCCTTCCCAGTGCATCCCAGTCCCCTCCATCTCCTCTCCCAGTACCCCCAGTCCGTCCCAGTCCCCCGTCCCCAGTGTCCCCCAGTCCCTCCAGTTCTCCATCTCCTCACGACTCCTCTCCAGTTCCTCCCAGTCCCCTCCATCTCCTCTCCCCAGTCCCAGTCCCTCCCAGTCCCGTGTCCCCCCAGTGCCTTCATGTCCCCATCTCTCCTCTCCCAGTTCCTCCCAGTCTCTCCCAGTCCCTCATCTCCTCACGACTCCTCTCCCAGTTCATCCCAGTCCCTCCCAGTCTCTCGTCCCCAGTGCCCTCATGTCTCCTCCATCTCCCAGTTCTTCCCAGTCCCCTCCAGTCCTCAGCCTCCAGTTCCTCCCAGTCTCTCCCAGTCCCGCATCTCCTCACGACTCCTTTCCCAGTACATCCCAGTACATCCCAGTTCCCTCTCCCCAGCACGCTCCAGCCTCTCCCCACCCCACCCACACTCTCCCAGTCCTCCCAATCCCCTCCCAGTCCCTCCCAGTCCCCCCCAGTCCCCTCACTCACCTTCCTATCGATGCGCACGGTGAAGACGCGGCCGGGCCTCAGCGGCTCCCGGCTCAGCACCAGCCCGTGGTTGAATTCCTGGCCCGGCTGGGCCCTGGCGGCGCTGCGGCCGCCCTGTGACAGCGACACGAGGCGCCCACAGCGGGGGTGAAGCTCCGGGGGTGGCCCCGGGGCTCCCCCCGAGGCTCCCCCCGAGCAGCCCCCGCCGGCCCCGGCGCCGCCATCGCTCCGCGCCCGCCCCGCGCCCGCCCCGCGCCCGCCCCGCCGCCGGCGCGACACTTTCGCGACTTTTTCGCGACCTTTTTGCGACTCGACGCGCTTGACGGCGGAGTGGGCGGAAGCTCGCTTTTAAACCCCTTTTTTTCCCCGTCTCCCACGGAAAAAAGCCCCCCTCGTGTCCCTGGCCCTTCCTCATCCCGCTCCCCTTCTCTTCTTCCCCTTCCCCGCCCTTTTTGCCATCTCTCACCCCCGTGGTGTTTTTCCCCGTCCCATTTTTCCCTTTAGCAGCGCTTTACGGCAGCCCCTCAGACCGCCCTTCCACGCTTTACGGCGGCGCGGCCGGCGCGCCCCTCACACCCCCTCCTCGCTTTACGGCAGGCGCCGCGGCAACCGTTGCCATGGGGACGGGCCCTGCCTGGTAACGGCGCTCATTAAGGAGCGGCGTTAATTACGGGCCGCGGGTAATTAGTGCCGGGGGCTCCTGGGAGGGAAATAAAGCGGCGCCGAAGCGCCGAGGATGGTACCGAGCGGTGGA
>NC_142278.1:437367-480569 GCF_052056855.1 Sturnus vulgaris
TCCCCAAAGTGACCGGACGGCATCAAAAAAACACCAAAATTGCCATAAAACCCCCAAATACACCCCGAAACTCCCCCAAAAAACCCCCAAAACCGCCAAAAAACTGCCCCCAAAAACTTCAAAAAACCCCAAAACTGCCCCGAACCCTTAAAATTCTCATTCATTTATCCCAAAAAAGTCAAATATCCCCAAAACTGCCCCAAATACTTCCCAAATTTGCCCTGAGAGCCCCAAATTCTCACGGATCAACTTCATTAATAAAAATACCCCCAAATTCCCCAAATGCCCCCCAAAACTGCCCCCAAATCCCCCCAAAAATTGCCCCAAATCCCCCCAAAATTGCCCCGATCTCACCCAAATCCTCCCAAATTTACCCCAAACTCCTCAAAAACTCATTAATTTACCCCATAAACCTCAAATTCCCCAAAACCTGCCCCAAATACCCCCAAAATTACCCCAAAAAAAACCCAAAAAATCTGCCCCGAACCCCCCCCCCTCCCCCGCGCCCCCCTCCCCAAATCCACTCTCGGAGCTCCCAAATCCCCCCGAACTCACCCCAAAAATTTTCCCCCCCAAATTTCCCCCAAAATCCCCCCCAAACCCACCCGGAGCGCCCCCCAGAACAAGCCCGGACCCCTCCCCCACCTCCAGGACCCCCCCCAGACCCCCCCCAGACCCCCCCAAATCCCCCCCCAGACATTTAAATCCCATCTCAGCCATCTGTCCCTGCGGGGGGGGTGGGAGAGGGTTTTTTTTTTGGGGGGGGGGGGGGATTTGGGGGTTCCCCCTGTGCCCCTCCCCAATTTGGGGGTGTCCCCCATTCATTGGGGGGGGGTCGGTCTGCTCAGACCCCCCCTCCCCCTTTTTTTTTTTTTTTTTTTTTTTAGGGGGGGGGTCCCCCCGTGGTTCCCATCCCCCACCCCCCGGCCGTGACCTACTTTTGGAGCCGGCGCGCGACAGATGGGGGGGGGGGGGGGGGGGGTGGGGGGGGCCACAAAGCCACCCCCGCCCCCCCCCCCTCCCCCCCCCCCAATTTGTCCTCTTGAACCCCCCCCCCAAATTCCCCTCCCCCCCCCCCCCGCCGCCTCCTGGGGGGGGGATGGGGGGGGTGGGGAGGGGGAAAAATTTGGGGTCACCCCTCCCCACAAAAAAAAAAAAAAAAAAGAGGGGGGGTCTCTAAGCAGCGCCCCCCTCCCCCCCAATTTCACCCAATGGGGGTCTCGTGTTAATTCCGCCCCCCCCACCCCAAAAAATGGGGGGGGGAATCCCCAAATTCTCACTCAGATTTGGGGGGGACCCCAAAAATTCCGCTCCTGTGGGGAGGGGAGGGGGGGTCTGGGGACTTGGGGGGTCTTTGAGCAGCCCCCCCCACCCCCAAATTTAATGCAGAAAAGGGGAGACCCCACCCCCCACATCACCCCCATATTTTGGGGGGGGGGTCAATGAACCCCCTCCCACCTCACCCCGATTTTTTGGGGGGGGGGGGGGGGGTCCTGATGCGCCCCCCACCCCATCGCACCCATTTTTTTGGGGGGAGGGTCCTGTGGAAATCCCTACCCCCCCCAAATTAAAGGATCCCCCAAATTAAGTGACCCCCCCCCCCAAATTCCATTAAAAGGGAGGAAATTCCCGGAGCTGTCACACCCCTTAAACCCCTCCCCCCACCCCCAAAAAACGATGGGGGGGGGGGTGTGATCCCATCGCCCCCCCACCCCAAAAATAAATAAATAAATAAATAAATAAAACTCACCCCAACTGGAGCCAGTCCTGCCCAGGAACTGGCGGGTGCGGGGGTCCCACACGAACGCTCGCCACTCGGCCACCACTTGCCCGCAGCTCCTCTTCTCCTTGTCCCGCGCCATCACGGGGGGGGTCTCGGTGTCCCCCTCCCCCTCCCCGCTGTCCCCCCCCCTCCCCCTCCGCTCTCGGTGCTGCCGCTCCGGCTCCGCCCGCGCCGGGACTCGAACCCGCGACTCCCCCGCGGAGGCCGCGCCGCTGCCCTTTATGGGCTCGGAGGCCACGCCCACCTCCCTCAGGCCACGCCCATCTCCCCCTCAGGCCACGCCCACCCCTTCTATCTTCGTAGCCACGCCCCTTTCTGCTCGCTGGGAGCTGATTGGTGGAGACCACGCCCCGTTTTATGCTAATGAGGCTGGTTAAAGCCACAGCGGCCACGCCCACTTTATGCTGATGGAGGGAGTTAAAGCCTCAACGGCCACGCCCTTTATGCTAATGAGGTTTCCTCACCCCTTTTGCTAATAAGAGCGGGTTTTAATTAATTACGCCCCACCCCTTATGCTAATAGCGATGTACAAACCCCCAGGATGCCCCGCCCCTTATGCTAATAAGGATGGGGTTTAATTAATTGCGCCCCATCCTTTATGCTAATGACAGGTTTTAATTAATGACGCCCTGTCCCTTAATGCTAATAATGATGGGTTTTAATTAATTACGCCCCATACTTTATGCTAACCATGACAGGTTTTTATTAATTACCTCCCGGCCCTCATGCTAATTAACCAAGCTTTAGTCGACTCTTCACTCTTTAATTATCCCAATTAAACTTTATCAAGCTCCAAACCCCTCCCCTTATGCTAATAAGGAGCTCTGCACGGCTTTGCTCCGCCCCTTATGCTAATTAACACTTCATATTCTCGCAAGCCACGCCCTTTATGGTAATGAGTGCACGCAGGCCCCGCCCCATCACTTGGCCCCGCCCCATTATCCGTATAGGGGAGTTCAATGATAATTGCTTCTTATGCTAATGAGGGGGCGTGGCCTCCCGCGGGTTCCCACGCCCCCCATTGAGAGATTTGGGGACAGGGGTGGGGGGGGGACTCTTAAAGGGACCGCGCTCAAATGGGGGCAGGGGATACTGGGGGGAACTGGGAGTACTGGGAATGGGAACTGGGAGCACTGGGAACGGGAACTGGGAGCACTGGGAGGAACTGGGAGCATTGGGATGTTATTGGGAGCACTGGGGGGTGACTGGGAGCACTGGGAATGGGAACTGGGAGCACTGGGGGGGGTCACTGGGAGTACTGGGGGGAACTGGGAATACTGGGAACGGGAACTGGGAGCACTGGGGGAGACTGGGAATACTGGGAACGGGAACTGGGAGCACTGGGAATGGGAACTGGGAGCACTGGGGGGGTCACTGGGAGTACTGGGGGGAAACTGGGAGCACTGGGAATGGGAACTGGGAGCACTGGGGGGGTCACTGGGAGTACTGGGGGGAACTGGGAGCACTGGGAATGGGAACTGGGAGCACTGGGAGTTACTGGGAGCACTGGGAGCCCTCGGACCACCCAGGCTCGTTTGTCCTGGCGCGGTAATTAACGAGGAGGGGGCGGGGCCGGTTAATTGTGGGCGGGGCCTGCGCGGGGTCACTCGAGGTCAAATCTGGGGACCCCCCCCCTCCCCCAAACATTCCCAGTCCCGCTCCCAGTTCTCCCAGTCCCAAACTGGTCAGCCTGGGAAACAAAATGGGGGGGCTGGGGGCTGGGGGTGGGGTCGCCAAAAGTGGGGGTGGGGGTCGAAATCCCCAAATTTTGGGGGAGGGCACCCAAAATTCCAAGAATTGGGGGGGGGGGGGGCGTTTTGGGGAGGGGGTTCAGGAATTTGGGAGATCGGAGGGAGCTCGGATTTTGGGTGAGGGGGGTCCAGGGATCGGGGGGGTCCCCGAAAGTGGAGGGGGGGCTCGGAAATCCCCAAATTTTTGGGGGGCCACCCAAGAATTTAGGGAGGGGGGGTTCAGAAATTTTGGGGGGGTGGGAGGGGAGAAGAGTCTTTTGAGGGGGGGTCCAGGGATTGGGGAGATTCTCAGGCATGGGGGGGGGGGGTCCCCAAAATTCGGGGGAGGGGGTCCCAGGTATCAAGGGGGGGGGGTGTCCAGGAGTCCTGGGGGACTCAAATTTAGGGGCGGGGGGCGCCGAGCTCCGGGGGGACCCCCAAAGGATCCGGGGGGGCTCCAGAAGGATCCGGGGGGGCTCAGAAGGATCCGGGGGGGCCCCAAAGGATCCGGGGGGGGGCTCAGAAGGATCCGGGGGGGGCCCCAAAGGATCCGGGGGGGCTCAGAAGGACCCGGGGGGGCTCCAGAAGGATCCGGGGGGGCCCAGAATGATCCGGGGGGGCTCAGAAGGATCCGGGGGGGGCCCCAGAAGGATCCGGGGGGGCCCCAGAAGGATCCGGGGGGACCCCTAAAGGACCCGGGGGGGCCCCAGAAGGATCCGGGGGGGCTCAGAAGGATCCGGGGGGGCCCCAGAAGGATCCGGGGGGGCTCAGAAGGATCCGGGGGGGCCCCAGAAGGATCCGGGGGGGCCCCGTCCGGCCGCGCGTGCCCGGCCGAGCGCTCGCGGCTCCCCGGTAACGGCGCGTCCCGGCGGGAGCGGCCGCCAAAACCCCCCCCGGGCCCCCCGAACTGCCGGGGGGGGGGGTCCCGGATATCCCGGGGGGGGGTCCCGGATTCCCGAGGGGGTTCCCGAACTCCTGGAGGGGGTCCCGAATTCCCGGGGATTCCCCAATCCAGGGGAGGGGTCCCAAATTCCCGGGGGGGGGGGGGTCCCGAATTCCCGAAGGTTTCCCCGAATCTATGGGAAGGGGTCCCGAATTGCCGGGGGGGATTCTCGAACTCCTGAGGGAATCCCGAATTCCTGGGGGGTTCCCCAATATCCCGGGGGGGTTCCCCAATATCCCGGGGGTTCCCCAATCCATGGGGAGGGAGGTCTCGAACCCCTGAGTCCCGGGGGATCAATTCTGGGGGGGGGACCCCCGGGATCGATCCTGGGGGATCCCCGGGATCCATCGATCCCCCAGGATCAATTCTGGGGGGGGTCCCCCAAGATCCAAAGAGGGGGGGTCTGGACACCTGAACCCCCCAGAATCAATGGGGGGGGGGGGGTCCCCTGGGAACTCAGGATCCCCTAAATTGTGGGGGGAGGGGTCCAGGATAATTTGGATCCCCCGGAATTAAGGGAGGGGTCCCCGCTGTTCTATTGGGGGGGGTCCTCGGGGGTTATGGGGGGTCTCGAGGATTAATGGGGGGGGGGGGGTCAGGGGTACCTGAAGCCCCCGGGGTTAATGGAGGAGGGGTCGCGGATAATTTGAATCCTCTGGAATTTGGGTTTATTGGGGGGGGTCCCGGGGTTTAATGGGGGGGGGGTCCCCAGGAATTAATGGGGGATCCCCAGGAATTATTGGGGGGCGTCCTGGGTATTAATGGGGGGGGTCCGGGGTACCTGAACCCCCCCCCCACGGTTAATGGGGGTGGGTCCAGGATCATTTTGGGGGGGGGGGGGTTCCCCGGGATTAATGAGGGGAGGGGGCGCGACCCCGCGGGTTCCCCAGGGTGAGAAGCCCCAGGGGTGGTTCTGGGGGGGGGTTTGGGGTGGGGTCGGGGGTGGGGGGGGGGGGGGTCGGGGGTGGCCGCCCCCGGGGGATTTGGTTAATCCCCGGGCGGGGCTAATCCGGCCCCGGGGCACCGGGACCCGCCGAGGGGTCGGGGCAGCTGCGCAGGTGAGAGCGGGGGTCCCCCGGGGGGGAGGGGGGGCGGGGGTCCCCCGGGGGTTGGGGGGGGTCCCCAGGGGTTGGTCACATGGGTGGGGGTCGCGGGGTTCCGGATATTTGGGTGCTCTGAGGCCTCCTGGGGGGGGGGGGGGGTCTGGGGGTGGGGGGGTCCGGGGGTGGGGGGTCCTTAAGGAATGAAGGAGGAGGGGTCGCACTGGGGGGGTCGGGGGTCTCTGGGGGTGAGGGGGGGTCGCACTGGGGGGGTCGGGGGTCTCTGAGGTGTGAGGGGGCGTCGCACTGGGGGATTGGGGGTCACTGGGGGTGAAGGGAGGGTCGCACTGGGGGGTCGGGGGTCTCTGGGCTTGAGGAGGGGTTCGCACTGGGGGGTCGGGGGTCTCTGGGGTTGAGGGGGGGTCGCACTGGGGGGGTCGGGGGTCTCTGGGGGTGGGGGAGTCGCACTGGGGGGGGTCGGGGGTCTCTGGGGATGTGAGGGGGGGTCGCACTGGGGGGGTCGGGGGTCTCCCTAAGAAATGAAGGGAGGGGCTCGTGGATATCTGGGGCTCGTGGGGTCGGGGGTCTCCAAGATGTCCCCTGGGGGTTTTGGGTACTTGAATGCCATGGGGTGAATTGGGGGGGGGTGGGGTCGGGGGGTAGCAGGTGTGGGGAGGTCTTGGATATTTGGGGGTCAAAGGTTGGGGGGTCCTGGGGGGTCCTGGGGGGTCCTGAGGGGTCCTGGACATTTGGGGGGGGGGGTCCATAGGGTAGGGGTCGCAGGACCCCAAGGTAAGAGGTCAGGGCTCTCCCTGGGTCGCAGAGGGGGGGTCCGGGTGTCATCTCGGGGGGTCTCCGAGAGTGGGAGATCCTGGGTGGGTGGGGGGGTCCTGGATGCGCGGGGTCCGTGGATTTAGAAGGGGGGGGGTCCCCAAGAAGGAGGGGTCAGTGGATTTAAGGGGGGTCCCCGTGTCCCCATGCAGGGTCATAGGGGTTTCCTGGACACCCCTGAAGGGGCGGGGGTCCCGGAGGGGGGGAGGGGGGGGAATGGTCCCTCCCCCACCCCCCCCCTTAGGATCCACCCCCATGGCGGGGGGGGGGGGTGGGGCGGGGGGTGGGTGGTCTCTCTCCACAATCCTTTGTGTCCCCATTTTTATTTTTTTTTTTATTTTGGGGGTCACCCCGTTCCCATCCCGCCCCGCGGCCCCGGGGCCTGTCGGGATACCCCGGGTGTTTTTGGGGGGGGGGTCGGGGGGGGCTCTCGTGCGAGGCAAAGCGGCTTAGGCGCGCGCTGAGCCGCTTATGCTAATTATAGCGCGGGCCCTTTAAGAGACCCGACCCCCCACCCCCCCCCACCCCAGGGTTAATCCGGGGGGCGGGGACAGGAAGGGGGCGTGGTCACATCCTCGTGCAGCGCACGAGAGACCCCAGACCCCCCCCCAAATGTCACATGAGGGACCCCCAACCCCCAGGACCCCCCCCCCCCCATGTGTCACATGAGGGACTCTCTGACCCCCCCCAGAGACCCCCAGACCCCCCCAATGTGTCACCCCAAAGCCCCCCCACGTGTCACACCAGGGACCCCCACGCCCCCACCCCAAATTCCCCTCCGTGTGTCACCCCCAGACCCCCCCGTGTGTGACACAAGGGACCCCCCTGGCCCCCCCAAAGACCCCCCCACGTGTCACACCACGGATCCCCCGACCCCCCCAGAGTCCCCTCAGACCCCCCCCCCCAGTGTGTCACCCTCAGACCCCCCCCAACGTGTCACACCAGGGACCCCCACACCCCTCAGACCCCCCCCCCACGAGCCCCCCAGGTGTGCCACACCCCCCCCCCCAATCCACCCCACCAGTGTCCCCCCCACCTTTCCCAGGTATCCAACCCCCCCCCCCACCCCCCGGCAGCCATGGACATCGGCGGCCTGGAGACCGTGGTGGCCAACTCTGCCTACGTGTCGGCCCGCGGTGGCCCCGGCGGCAGCAAAGACCGGCGCTCCAAGGCCCGGCTCCGCCTGCCCCACATCTCCCAGTGCGAGGCCCTGCGCGCCCAACTGGGCGGCACCGCCGGCACCCAGAACGGGGGTCCCCGGAGCCCCCAACGGAGCCCCCAACGGAGCCCCGCCCGGCCACACCCAAGATGGCGGCCAGGAGACGTCGTTCCGGTGGCAGTGCGTGGAGCAGCCCATCGGCAAGCTGCTCTTCCGGCGCTTCCTGGAGGGGGCGCCCCAGTTTGCGGCGGCCGGGGCGTTGTGGTCGGAGATCGAGGCCTTTCGAGCAGTGCGAGGACGCGGAGAGGGAGGGAGTCGGCCAAGCGGCTGCGGAGCCGCTTCTTCACGCCCGGAGGGTCCGAGCACTGCGGCTTCCTCAGCGCCACGGCCACAGCCCCGCCCACAGGTGAGGGGTAGTGTGGGTAGGCGACAATATGGCGGCTGTGACGCTGACTTACGGCCAACAGAGCTCCAATATGGCGGCTGTGACCCTGATAGGGCACCAATATGGCGGCTGTGGTGCTGACACGGCCAACAGAGCTCCAATATGGCGGCTGTGGCGCTGACATGGCTGACACCACTCCAATATGGCGGCTGTGGCCCTGACACGGCCAACAGGGCTCCAATATGGCGGCTGTGACCCTGATAGGGCACCAATATGGCGGCTGTGACACTGACATGGCTGACAGTGTGCCAATATGGCAGACATAGTGCCAATATGGTGGATGTGACACTAACATGGTGGACATGACATCAATATGGCGTCTGTGACACCCCAATGGTGGCCATGATGGTTTTGGCAGCCATGTTATGCCAATGGTGTCCATGACACCCCAGCCATGGCCATGACACCCCAATGGCGGCCATGATGATGTTGGCAGCCATGACACTCCAATGGCAGCCATGACACCCCAACGGCGGCCATGATGGCATTGGCTGCCATGACACCCCAAAGGCAGCCATGATGATATTGGCTGCCATGACACTCCAATGGCAGCCATGACACTCCAATGGCAGCCATGACACTCTAATGGCGGCCATGATGATATTGGCAGCCATGACACTCCAACGGCAGCCATGACACCCCAACAGCAGCCATGATGATGTTGGCAGCCATGACACTCCAATGGCAGCCATGACACCTCAACAGCAGCCATGATGATATTGACTGCCATGACACTCCAATGGCAGCCATGACACCCCAAACGGCAGCCATGATGATATTGGCAGCCATGACACCCCAACGGCAGCCATGACACCCCAACAGCAGCCATGATGATGTTGGCAGCCATGACACTCCAATGGCAGCCATGACACCTCAACAGCAGCCATGATGATATTGACTGCCATGACACGTCCAATGGCAGCCATGACACCCCAACAGCAGCCATGACATTCCAATGGCAGCCATGACCCTCCAACTGCCACCGACAACACCCCAACCATGACCGTGACACCCCAACGGTGTCCACCACCACCTCGGCGGCCATGACACCCCCCCCAACCGCCCCCGTCACCCCTCAGGTACCCCTCTCCAGGGCGACGCCTTCGCGCAGGCGCGGCGGGAGCTGCTGGCGCACCTGGAGGCGGCGGCCTGGGGGCCGTACCGCGCCTCGCCCGAGTTCAGCCGCTTCGTGCAGTTCAAGTGGCTCGAGGGCCAGGCCGTGAACGCCGACGCCTTCGTGGAGTTCCGCGTGCTGGGCAAGGGCGGCTTCGGCGAGGTGTGCGCCTGCCAGCGCCGCGCCACCGGCAAGATGTACGCCAACAAACGCCTCAACAAGAAGCGCCTCAAGAAGCGCAAGGGATACGAGGTGGGCTGTCCCCAGCCGTGTGCCTTCGGCCCCTCGGCGGTGCCGCTGCGCCCATGGGTGTCCCTGAGTCCCTTCTGATGCTCCTCTGTGCTCAAATTCGCCCCTTTGGTCCCCTCGGATGTCCCTCTGTCCTCAAATCCGTCCCTCTGTCCCCAGACAAGTCCCTTTGTCCCCTCAGCTTCCCAGCCACCTCTCAGTGGCTCCTCTGTCCCCAAATCTGGTCCTCTGTCCCCAAATCCATGTCCCCGTCCCTGTGTCCATCCCTCTGTCCCCACACCTGTCCCTCTGTCCCCTCGGATGTCCCTCTGGTTCCTATATCCGTCCCCTTGGCGTGTGCCACCTGCGTGTCCTTGGCGTGTCCCCGTCCCTGGTGGTGCCATCCCATGTGTCAGTGTGTCCCCAACGTGTCCCCAACGTGTCCCCAACGTGTCCCCCGGCTCACACAGGCGGCTCTGGTGGAGAAGCGGATCCTGGCTCGTGTCCACAGCCGCTTCATCGTGTCCCTGGCCTGCGCCTTCCAGACCAAGACCGACCTCTGCCTCGTCATGACCATCATGAACGGCGGCGACCTGCGGTAGGCGGGCGGCGGTGGCCGTGGGGTGACACTGGGGTGGCACTGGGGTGGCACTGGGGTGGCCTCAGGGTGGTCTCGGTGTGACCTTGATGTGACCTTGGTATAGCTTTGGATTGACCTTGGTGTGACCCTGGTGTGACCCTGGCATGGCTTTGGTGTCACCTCGGTGTGACCCTGCTGTCACCTCGTCTGGCGTGACCTTGGCGTGTGTCACATGTGATGGGGACAAGGACAATGCTGGGGGTCTCCGTGTCACCTCCCCAGGGCCTGGCATGTCCCAATGTCCCTGGCATGCCCCCAGAATGTCCCCATGTCCTCAGAATGTCCCCAGAGCCACTGTGCTGGTGCCACACACATTGATCATGTCCCCACTCTGTCCCCGATGTCCCCAACGTCCCTGATTATCCCAATGTCCTCAATGCCCCTGATTGTCCCCAGTGTCCCCAATGTCCTCAAAATCCCCAATGTCCCCCCAATGTCCCTGATGTCCCCAATTGTCCCCGTTGTCCCCATGCCCCCAATGTCCCCAATGACCCCGATGTCCCCAATGTCCCCAATGTCCCTGATGACCCTGATGTCCCCAATGCCCCCAATTGTCCCCAATGTCCCCAATATCCCCAATGCCCCCCAATGTCCCCAATGCCCCCAATGTCCCCAATGTCCCCAATGCCCCCAATGTCCCCAATTGTCCCCGTTTGTCCCCAATGTCCCCAATGCCCCCAATTGTCCCCAATGCCCCCAATGCCCCCCAATGTCCCCAATGTCCCCGATGTCCCCGCTGTCCCCAGGTACCACATCTACAACGTGGATGAGGACAATCCGGGTTTTGCGGAGCCGCGCGCGGTTTTCTACACGGCGCAGATCCTGCTGGGCTGGAGCACCTGCACCAGCACCGCATCGTCTACAGAGACCTCAAACCCGAGAACGTGCTGCTGGACGACGCCGGTGACAGCACGGGGACACTGGGGACATTGGGGACATCGGGGACATCCAGGGGATTGGGGACATTGGGGACATCCAGGGGATTGGGGACACTGGGGACATCAGGGACATCGGGGACATTGGGGTCACTGGGGACACTGGGGACATCCAGGGGATTGGGGACATTGGGGACACTGGGGACATCCAGGGGATTGAGGACACTGGGGACATCGGGTATATTGGGGACACTGGGGACATCCAGGGGATTGAGGACACTGGGGACATTGAGGACATTGGGGACAACCAGGGGATTGGGGACACTGAGGACATCAGGGACACTGGGGACACTGGGGACATCTAGGGGATTGGGGACATCGGGGACACTGGGGGACATCGGGGACATTGGAGACGTTGGGGATATCAGGGACATGGGGACATTGGGGACATTTGGGCTCATTGGGGACAGTGGTGGGGGCATTGGTCGCTGGTGGTCACTGTGGGTGGTCACTCATGGTCACCGGTGGTCACTGGTGGTCACTGGTCCCAGGCCACGTCCGTCTGTAACCGACATGGCTTGGCCGTGGAGCTCAAGGATGGAGAGAGCAAAACCCGCGGCTACGCCGGGACCCCAGGTGGGGACAGGGACACCTGGGGACACTGGGGACACTGGGGGGACACTGGGGACACTGGGGACACTGGGGGGACACTGGGGGGACAATGGGGACACTGGGGACACTGGGGGGACACTGGGACACTGGGGGGACACTGGGGGGACACTGGGAGGACATTGGGGGGACACTGGGGACACTGGGGACACTGGGGGGACACTGGGAGGACATTGGGGGGGACACTGGGGGACACTGGGAGGACACTGGGGACACTTGGGGGGGACCCTGGGTGTCGTGAGGACGTGGGAAGTCCCATCAATCACCTGAGTCCCCTCCCCCCTGTGTCACCTGGGACACCCCAATGTCACCTGGGTCCCCTCTGGTCCCCTGTCTCCCCTCAATGCCTCCTGTCCCTCTCACTGTCCCCTGTCCCTGTCAATGTCCCCTCGATGTCCCCTTGATGTCACCCGTCCCCACCATGTCCCCTGTCCCCTCGATGTTCCCTCAATATTCCCAGGATGTCCTCCCCATGCCCCCTGTCCCCTCGATGTCCCTTGTCCCCCCCAATGTCCCCTGTCCTCTGGATGTCCCGTCAATGTCCCCCGGTGTCCCCGCAGGGTTCATGGCCCCCGAGCTGCTCAAGAACGAGGATTACGATTGGTCGGTCGATTATTTCACTCTGGGGGTGACCATTTATGAGATGCTGGAGGCCAAGGGGCCCTTCCGCCGGCGGGGGGAGAAGGTGACCCCCACCCCAGCACCCCCCAGAGTACCCCCCAGTACCCCCCAGTACCCCCCAGTACCTCCCAGTACCTCCCAGTAACCTCCAGTACCCCCAGTAACCCCCAGTACATCCCAGTACATCCCAGTAACCCCCAGTACCTCCCAGTACCCCCAGTAACCCCCAGTACCCCCCAGTACCTCCCAGTAACCTCCAGTACATCCCAGTACATCCCAGTAACCACGGGAATCCCCAGGAGCTCCCCCAGGAACGTTTGAGGGCTCCCAAAAACCTCCCAAGGACCACCAGGAACTCCCCAAAATTCAGCCCAGGGATCCCAGAAACCCCTCCAGGACCCTCAGAACCCCCCCCAGGAACCTCCAGCAGGACCCCAAGGACTTCCAGAACCTCTCAGGACCCTCAGAGCCCCCCCAAAAACCTCCAAGAACCCCCCAAAAACCTCTAGCAGGAACCCAAGGACCTCCAGAACCCTCCCAAGAACCTCCAAAAAACCCCCCAAGACCCTCAGAACCCCCCAAAACTTCCATCAGGACCCCAAGGACTTCCAGAACCCCTCAGAACCGCCCCAAAAAAATTCCAGCAGGACCCCAAGGAGTTCCAGAACCCCCTCCAAAAAAACTGCAAGAACCCCCCAAAAACCTCTAGCAGGACCCCAAGGACCTCCAGAACCCTCCCAAGAGCCTCCAAGAAACCCCCCAAGACCCTCAGAACCCCCCCCCAGGAACATCCATCAGGACCCCAAGGACTTCCAGAACCCTTCAGAACCCCCCCAAAAAACCTCCAGCAGGACCCCAAGGACTTCCAGAATCCCCCAAGAACTTCCAAGAAACCCCCCAAGACCCTCAGAACCCCCCCCAAGAACCTCCAGCAGGACCTCAAGGACTTCCAGAACCTCTCAGGACCCTCAGAACCCTCCCAAAAACCTCCAGCAGGACCCCAAGAACTTCCAGAACCCTTCAGAACCCCCCCAAAAAAAACCTCCAGCAGGACCCCCAAGGACCCCCCCGTCCCGAGCCCCAAATTTTTGGCAGGTGGAGAACAAGGAGGTGACGCGGCGCATCCTGAACGACGCCGTGTCCTACTCGGACAAGTTCAGCCCCGCGGCGCGCGCGGCCTGCGAGGGGCTCCTGGCCAAGGACCCCCAGAGCCGCCTGGGCTTCCGCGGCAACGACTGCGCCCAGCTCAAAGCCCAGCCCTTCTTCAAAGGCATCAACTGGGGGCGCCTGGAGGCCGGTAACGCCCGGGGGAGGGGCTGGAATGGGGGGGTTGGGGGTCGGGAAATGGGGGTGGGGTGGTGGGTGGGAAGGAGATGGGGTCTTTGTTGGGTTTTGGGGTCTCTGTTGGGTGCGGGGTGATCAAGAGTTGGGGTCTCCATTGGGTGGTGGGTGGTCAGGAGTTGGGTCTCTGTTGGGTTTTGGGGTCTCCATTGGGTTTTGGGGTCCCAACTGGGTTTTGGGGTCTCCATTGAGTGTAGAGAAGTCAAGAGTTGGGGTCTCCATTGGGTCTTGGGGTCTCCATTGGGTTTTGGGGTCTTTGTTCTGAATTTTGGGGTCTCCATTGGGTGTAGAGAAGTCAAGAGCTGGGGTCTCCATTGGGTTTTGGGGTCTCCATCGGGTGTTGGGTGTTCAGGAGTTGGGGTTTCTGTTGGGTTTTGGGGTCTCCGTTGGGGTTTTGGGGTCTTCGTTGGGTTTTGGGGTCTTTGTTGGGTTTTGGGGTTTCCGTTGGGTTTTGGGGTCCCAACTGGGTTTTGGGGTCTCCATTGAGTGTAGAGAAGTCAAGAGTTGGGGTCTCCATTGGGTGGTGGGTGGTCAGGAGTTGGGGTCTCCATTGGGTCTTGGGGTCTTCATTGGGTGTTGGGATCTCCATTGGGTGTTGGGTGAACAGGAGTTGGGGTTTCTGTTGGGTTTTGGGGTCTCCATTGGGTTTTGGGGTCTCCGTTGGGTTTTGGGGTCTCCATTGAGTGTAGAGAAGTGAAGAATTGGGGTCTCCATTGGGTTTTGGGGTCTCCATTGGGTTTTGGAGTCTTTGTTTGGAATTTTGGGGTCTCCATTGGGTGCGGGGTGATCAAGAGTTGGGGTCTCCAATGGGTTTTGGGTGGGCAGGAGTTGGGGTCTCCATTGGGGTTTGGGGTCTTCGTTGGGATTTTGGGGTCTCCGTTGGGTTTTGGGTGCTCATGGTGGTGTCGCCATTTTGGGGAGTTCCTGGTGGTCCTTGGGAGTCCTCAGATGTTCCTGGGGGTTCCTGTGGTTACTGGGCTATACTGGGATGTACTGGGATGTACTGGGATGTACTGGGAGGTTTCTGGGAGCCCTGGAGTGAATTTTGAGGAGTTCCTGGTGGTCCTTGGGAGGTTTTTGGGAGTCCTCAGACATTCCTGGGGGTTGCTGTGGTTACTGGGCTATACTGGGATGTACTGGGCTATACTGGGATGTACTGATGCCATCAATGGCTTCCAAAAACAATTCCCCAAAATAACGGGGTGTCCCCCCCCCCCCCCCCCAGGCCTGGTGCCCCCCCCCCCCGTTCGTGCCGGACCCTCGCCGCGTCTACGCCAAGGACCTGGCGGACGTGGGGGCTACTGGGGGTTACTGGGGGGCTACTGGGGGCTACTGGGGATACCTGAGATGTCGGGGTGCTCCTGGGGTGGGAAAGGCATTGGGAGGTACCTGAGACATTTTTGGGGAGCTCCTGGTGGTCCTTGGGAGGTTTTTGGGAGTCCTCAGACATTCCTGGGGGTTCCTGTGGTTACTGGGCTATACTGGGCTGTACTGGGCTATACTGGGATGTACTGGGATGTACTGGGATGTACTGGGAGGTTTCTGGGAGCCCTGGAGTGAATTTTGAGGGGTTCCTGGTGGTCCTTGGGAGGTTTTTGGGAGTCCTCAGACATTCCTTGTGGTTCCTGTGGTTACTGGGCTATACTGGGCTATACTGGGCTATACTGGGAGGTACTGGTGCCATCAATGGCTTCCAAAAACAATTCCCCAAAATAACGGGGTGCCCCCCCCCCCCCCGTTCGTGCCGGACCCTCGCCGCGTCTACGCCAAGGACCTGGCGGACGTGGGGGCTACTGGGGGTTACTGGGGGGCTACTGGGGGCTACTGGGGATACCTGAGATGTCGGGGTGCTCCTGGGGTGGGAAAGGCATTGGGAGGTAACTGAGACATTTTTGGGGAGCTCCTGGTGGTCCTTGGGAGGTTTCTGGGAGCTCTCAGACGTTCCTGGAGGTTCCTGTGGTTACTGGGCTATACTGGGCTGTACTGGGATGTACTGGGAGGTTTCTGGGAGCCCTGGAGTGAATTTTGAGGGGTTTCTGGTGGTCCTTGGGAGGTTTTTGGGAGTCCTCAGACATTCCTGGGGGTTGCTGTGGTTACTGGGCTATACTGGGCTATACTGGGCTATACTGGGATGTACTGGTGCCATCAATGGCTTCCAAAAACAATTCCCCAAAATAACGGGGTGCCCCCCCCCCCCCCCCAGGCCTGGTGCCCCCCCCGTTCGTGCCGGACCCTCGCCGCGTCTACGCCAAGGACCTGGCGGACGTGGGGGCCTTCTCCACGGTGAAGGGGGTGGAGCTGGACGGGGGGGACGCGGCGCTGTGCGACGCCTTCGCCTCGGGGACCGTCCCCATCCCCTGGCAGGAGGAGCTGATCGAGACCGGAGTCTTCGAGGAGCTCAACGTTTGGGGGGCCCCGGGGACGCTGCCCCCCGATCTGGACCCCAACGCGGCCGGGGGAGCCGGGGGGGGCAAATCCTCCACGTGTAGGTTGTTGTGAGAGAGGGGGTGGGTGGGTGGAGGGGGGGGGGATTGCACCCCGAAATTTTGGGGGGGACGGTTGTTGTGAATGGGATTGCTCCCCGAAATTTTGGGGGGGACGGTTGTTGTGAGTGGGATTACACCCCGAAATTTTGGGGGGGACGGTTGTTGTGAATGGGATTGCACCCCCAAATTTTGGGGGGGACGGTTGTTGTGAGTGGGATTACACCCCGAAATTTTGGGGGGGACGGTTGTTGTGAATGGGATTGCTCCCCGAAATTTTGGGGGTAATGGTTGTTGTGAGTGGGATTACACCCCGAAATTTTGGGGGGATGGTTGTGAGTGGGATTGCACCCCGAAATTTTTTTTTGGGGGAAGGTAAATCCTCCACGTGTAGGTTGTTGTGAGTGGGATCGAAACCCGAAAATTTGAACCCCGAAATTTTGGGAGGTGGTGCCGGCTGGAAACGGGATTACACCCCAAAATTTTGGGGGGACACCTCAACCTGCTGTGAGCGGGATTGGGGGGAGGACACCCCAAAATTTTGGGGTATCCAAAAGATGTGAGGGGCTCTCAAAGTGGGGGGACCCCTCCTTGGGATATGGGGGGGCTCCAAAAAATGGGGGGATTCTGCCCTGGGGTGGGGGGAGGGCTCCAAAAATTGGGGTCCTGCCCCCCACAAGGGTCTGAATTGGGGTCCCCCCCCCCTTTTTTGGGGTGTCTGGAATGGGGGGGGGACAAAACCGGGGGACCCTCCCCCCCCAGGATCCCCAAAACCCAACGCCCCCCCCCCAAAAAAGGAGACACCCCAAAAATTGGAGCCCCGCCCCCCTCAGCTCGGTGCCACCTTGGGGGGGGGGACGACAAAAGCCCCCCCAACCCGGACCCCTTGGGGGGGTCCCCAAATTTACCTCATGTCCCCTCCCCCCCCCCCCCCCCCGTGATTCAGGGACACTTTTGGGACCCCCCCAGAAAAGGGGGGACCCCTCCCCCACCCCCCCAAAAAAGGGGGGTTCCCCTTCCCCCCCCCCCCTTTGGTGTAAAATAAATCGTGGTTGTTGCTGCTCCGTGGGGGGTCTGGATTTGGGGACCCCCGGATGTCACCCCCGATGTCCCCAATGTCCCAAAGTGTCCCCACGGTGCCACCCCCCGATGGGAACTGCCCCCCCACCAATGTCCCCAAACAACTCCCGTGTCCCCCCAACACCCCGATGTCCCCAATGTCCCCACACGTCTCTGTGTCCCCCATGGTCCTCATGTCCCCCTAATGTCCTCCAATGTGTCCTTGATGTGTCCCCATGTCCCCAAATGTCCCCAAATTCCCGATGTCCCCATTGCCCCCAATGTCCCAAATGTGTCCCCAGTGTCCCCAATGTCCCCGATGTCCCCAATGTGTCCCCATGCCCCAATCCCCCCAATGTCCCCTCTGTCCCCGATGTCCCCAATGTCCAAATGTCCCCAATGTCCCCG
Organism: Sturnus vulgaris; assembly: GCF_052056855.1. Taxonomy (NCBI): domain Eukaryota; kingdom Metazoa; phylum Chordata; class Aves; order Passeriformes; family Sturnidae; genus Sturnus; species Sturnus vulgaris. Next base: position 454,737 of record NC_142278.1, read on the forward strand.
ATGTCCCCTCAGTCCCGAAATGTCCTCGATGTCCCAAATGTCCAAATGTCCCCGATGTCCCCTCTGTCCCCAAATGTCCTCGATGTCCCAAATGTCCTCGATGTCCCCAATGTCCAAATGTCCCCAATCCCCCGATGTCCCCAATGTCCCCGATGTCCCCAATGTCCCCGATGTCCCCAACGTCCCCGATGTCCCCAAGGCCAGCTCAGCTCTACGGTGTTTATTGGCGTCTCTAACACTCACTGATGCAGATAAATAGTGGACATTTGTCACCGCCGCCACCCCCCCCCGCGGGGACACCCCGGGGACCCCCCGCCACCCCCGCGGGGACCCCTCCCCCACAGGGACCCTCCCCCGAGGGGGCCACCCCGGAGGGGACACGCGGGGGGAGGGGTGGGGACATCCCGGGGGGGGAGGGGTGGGGACATCCATGGGGACACCTCGGTGGGGACATCCCAGGCCAGGGGGACAGGGCCACCCCCTTGGGGACACCCCCTTGGGGACACCCCCTTGGGGACAGGGCCACCCCTTTTTTGGGGCCACCCTTTTTTTTTGGGGGGGGGCCACCCCCACCCAGTGACGTCACCACCGAGGCCACCCCCAACGGGGGTCCCCATTTTGGGGCCACCCCCGCCCCTCCCCCGCTGTCCCCAAGGTCCCCCCTCCCCTCCTCTCCCCCCCCCATTTTATTTTTTTGCCACTTTTCCCCATTTTCGTTCATTTTTTGCCTTTTTTTGTTTGTTTGTTTTGTTTGTTTCGGTTTTTTTTCCCCCTAAAGTGCGGTCGGGGATGGGGGGGGGGAGGGGGAGGGGACACTGGGGGAGGGGACATTGATGGAGGGGGGGGGAGGGGTGGCGCGGGGGGGTGTGGGGGAGGGGCGGGGGGGGTCAGTCAGTAGCGAACGCGGCCACGAAAGTGCAAAAGGGGGGAGGGGCCGCGGGGGGGGGGAGGGGGAGGGGGAGGGGGGAGGGGCCTTGCACGAGGACGAGGTTTTTGCACGAGGAAATTCCAGAGAATTCTCTGCCTGGAGCGCGGGGCTTGCACGAGGACGGGGCCTGGAACCGGGACAGGCCTTGCACGAGGCACGAGGAAATTCCAGAGAATTCCTCTGGAGTGTGGGGTTTGCACGAGGATGATCCTTGCACCAGGATCCTTGCACGAGGATGATCCTTGCACAAGGATTTGCTCATGGGAGTGTGGGATTTGCACGAGGAGAATCCCTTGCACCAGGATGATCCTTGCACAAGGATTTGCTCATGGGAGTGTGGGATTTGCACGAGGATGATCCTTGCACAAGGGTCCTTGCACGAGGATGATCCTTGCACCAGGATTTGCTCCCTGGAGTGTGGGATTTGCACGAGGATGATCCTTGCACGAGGATTTGCTCTCTGGAGCGTGGGATTTGCACGAGGATGATCCTTGCACGAGGATTTGCTCGCTCACACGTGGGTTTTGCACGAGGATTGGGGCCTGGAATGAAGCCGATCCTTGCACGGGGAACATCCCTTGCACGAGGCCCTTGCACGAGGATCCTTGCACGAGGACAAGGTTTTGGGACCAGGATTTGCTCGTGGGAGTGTGGGATTTGCACGAGGACGGGCCTGGAACAAAGACAATTCTTGCACGAGGATTTGCTCGCTCACACACGGGCTCTGCACGACAATGGGGCCTTGAACCAAGAAAATCCTCGTGCAAGGACAGGGTTTTGCACGAGGATTCGCTCTCTGGAGTGTGGGATTTGCACGAGGACAATCCTTGAACAAAGACAATCCTTGCACCAGGATAATCCTTGCACGAGGACGATCCTTGCACGAGGATTTGCTCGCTCACACATGGGATTTGCACAAGGACGGGACCTTGAACCAGGACGATCCTTGCACGGGGAACATCCCTTGCACGAGGCCCTTGCACGAGGATCCTTGCACGAGGACAAGGTTTTGGACCAGGATTTGCTCGTGGGAGTCTGGGGTTTACACGAGGGTCAGCCTTACACGAGGACGGGCCTGGAACAAAGACAATCCTTGCACCAGGATAATCCTTGCACGAGGATGATCCTTGCACCAGGATTTGCTCGCTCACACACGGGCTCTGCACGACAATGGGGCCTTGAACCAAGAAAATCCTCGTGCAAGGACAGGGCTTTGGACCAGGATTTGCTCTCTGGAGTGTGGGGTTTGCACGAGGATCCTTGCACAGGGACAATCCTTACACGGGGACAATCCTTGCACAGGGACAATCCTTACACGGGGACAATCCTTGCACAGGGACAATCCTTGCACGAGGACAATCCTTGCACGAGGACAATCCTTACACGAGGACAATCCTTGCACGGGGACAAAGCTCCCACCCTGGTGCAAGGCCCCTCCCCCCCGTGCAAGCCCCGCCCCCGCACACCTGGCAGGTGTGGGGCTGAGTGTGAGTGTGAGCAGGTGTGTGTGGGGAGGGGGGTCAGGGGGGCGTGCAAGGGGGAGGGGTCTGCACAGGGACCGTCCCCAGTGCCTTGCACACTCACACAGGGACACGGGAGAGCCCCTTGCACACCCAGAACTGCACGAGGGGGATCCTTTACACACCCAGAACTGCACTGGGATCCATTTGCACACCCAGAATTGCACGAGGGGAATCCTCTGCACACCCAGAACTGCACGGGGATCCATTTGCACACCCAGAATTGCACGAGGGGAATCCTCTGCACACCCAGAACTGCACGGGGATCCATTTGCACACTCAGAATTGCACGAGGGGAATCCTCTGCAGGCCCAGAATTGCACGGGGATCCATTTACACACCCAGAATTGCACGGGGATCCATTTACACACTCAGAATTGCACGGGGATCCATTTACACGTTCACAATTGCACGAGGAGCTCCTTGTGCACTCAGGATTGCACAAGAGGAGTCTTTTGCACACTCAGAATCGCACTGGGATCCATTTGCACACCCAGAACTGCACGAGGACCCTCCCCTGTGCACAAGGACCCCTTTGCACACCCAAAACTGCTCAAGGATCTCCCATTGCACACTCAGGATTGCACGAGGACCCCTTTGCACGCCCACGACTGCACAGGGACAGTTTCTTGCACGCTCACAACCGCTCAAGGACCCTCCCCATTGCACTGGGGCCTCTTTGAACACTCACGGCCGCACAAGGAGAGTCCTCTTTGCACAAACACACCCCTTGCACACTCACCATTGCACACAGACCCGCACTTGCACACTCACAACTGCACGGGGACCCCTTTGCACACTCACAACTGCTCCAGAAGAATCCTTTGCACGCTCAGAATTGCACAGGGACGCATTTGCACGCTCAGAAATGCACGGGGACCCCCATTTGCACACCCACAGCTGCTCGAGGATCCCCATTTGCACACTCGGGATTGCACAGGGACCCCTTTGCACACTCACGATTGCACGAGGACCCCCCCATTTGCACACTCACAACCGCTCCAGGACCCTCCCCACTGCTCGAGGATCCCCCATTGCACACCCAGGATTGCACAGGGACCCCTTTGCACACCCACAGCTGCTCGAGGGTCCCCCATTGCACACTCACAGCAGCCCCCGGCCCCTCCCCGTTGCACACTCGCCCCCCCTCGCCCCTCCCCCCCGGGGTGGGGGTGCTGGAATGTCGCTGCGATGCCGATAAGGTGCCGAAGGGGGGAGGGGGTGAGGATTTGGGATTTTGGGGGGGGGGCCCCGGGATAGTGGGGGGGGGCCCCCACTCTGGGGTGGGGGAGGGGTCCCTGTAGTGGGGGAGGGGCCCCTTTAGGGGTGCAAAACGCTGCGGGGGGGGAGGGGCGGCCCCCGAATATTGGGGGGAGGGGTCTCTGGAGTGGGGGAGGGGCTGTTTGGGGGGGTTGCCCTGTATTGGGGGGGGGTCCTTCGCTATTTTGGGGGGGGGGGTCCCTGTGCTCATGGGGGTGGGGCTCAAACCTTTCCCCTCCCCCCCCAGTTTGGGGTGACTGGAAGCCCCCCCCACCTCCCAGTATCCCCAGTGCCCCTCCCAGTCTCATACTGGTCCCTGTGCCCCACCCCCCCCCTCCCCAAAACTTCTGGGGGTCCTCCCATCACCGGTGCCCCACCTCAAAATTCTATGGGGGCCCCCATTTCTAATGGGAGCCCCCCACATAAATTTTTGGGGACCTCAAATATCTCTGGGGCTCCCCCCATCATTTCAATGGGGTCCATAAAACTCTGTTGGACCCCCCTTCCCAAAATTTATGGGGCCTCCCAAACTCTTATGGGGATCCCCGACCTCTTATGGGACCCCCAAACTTTATGGGACCCCCAAACTTTATGGGATCCCCCCAAACTTCTCTGGGGTCCATAAACTTCTACAGGACCCCCCCCTTACTATGGGACCCTCCCTTCTCTATGGGGTCCCGAAATCTCTGTGGGACCCCACAGCTCCTCCAGTCCCCCCCAATATGGGGCAGGGACCCCCCCCCCCTCACCTTTGGGGCCCCCCCCTCGCCCCTCCCCCACCCCTCAGGTGCCCCCCTCCGCTTTCCTCGGCCGCTCCCCTCCCCCTCCAGGGAACCCAAAACTGGGGGGGGCCGCGCTGGGGGGGAGGGGAGCAGGGGGAGGAGCCCCCCCCGAACCCCCTGCCCCTCCCCCCCCCGCCAGGAATCCGCGCTCGGGGTCGGGGAGGACGAGGGCGAGGGGGAGGGGGAAAGGGAAGGAGTAGGCGGCCACCAAGCGGGGCCCAAAGGACAAGGGGAAGGCGGGGGGGGGCGGGGGGACACGGGGACCCCCCCTTGGTGTCCCCCCACCCCCAGCGCCGTCCCCAGGCTCGGGGTCCCCTCCCCCAGCCCGGCACAGCAGCGCCAGCGGCTGCTCCTGCACCGGGAAGCCCCCGGTGGTGTCACCAGCCCCGCCATCGGTGTCACCCCCGGTGTTGTCACCCCCTCCGGTGACACCGGGGGACGGCGGGACCCCCCCTTTATCCACCGGGGGCTCCTCCCTGCCCGCGGCCGGCGGGGTGTAGGCGATGACCGTGGGCGGCGCCGGTGACCCCTGTGCCGACCCCTCCGGTGACCCCGGTGACGCCTCCGGTGACCCCGGCGGTGACCCCGGCGGTGACCCCGGCGGTGACCCCGGCGAGCGCCGCCGGTGCCGCTGGGCGTGGCGGCTGAGCGCGGCCGCCGTCTTGCACACCTTGGCGCAGGTGGGGCAGGTGAAGCGCAGCGACGGCCGCCGCCCCACTCGGCCCGGAGGCGCCGGTGCCATCCCCGGCGGCGGCGGCGGCGGCGGCGGCGTCCCCGCGGCGGCCTCGTGTCCCCGCTGGTGCTTGCGCAGCTTGCGCAGCGCCGGGAAGCTCTTCCCGCACACCCGGCACGGGTGGTGCCGCTCCCGGCGGCGCGGCGCGTCCCCGCGGCGCTGCTGCGCGTCCCCGTCGCCGCCGTCGTTGTCGTTGTCACCGCCGTCGTTGTCACCCGGCGCCCACCGCAGCGAGCGCAGCTTGCGCCGCCAGCGCGGTTTTTTGGCGCCGGTGGCCGCGCCGGGAGCGGCGGTGCCACCGCCCGCCTTCCTTTTGGCCTTGTAGGAGTAGTACGGCCGCCAGAGCCGGTCCTCGGCGTCGCTGTCGTTGTCGTTGTCCCCGCGGCGCGGCTCGGCGCCGTCGCCGCGCAGGTCGGTGCCGGAGATGCGGCGTTTGACGATGGCCTCCTCGCCGATGCGCACGGTGATCTGGCACAGCCCCTCGCCCGCCGCCGAGCCCGCGTACGCCGGTTTGGCCACGTAGGTCATGGTGCGGCCGCTGCCGGTGCCGCCGCCGGCGTTGCCGCCGCCGCCGCCGCCGCCGCCGCCTCCGGAGGGGTTTTGGGGGGTGGTGGCCGCCGCGGTGGCCTCGGTGGCGGCGGCGGCCGCGGCGCGCTGCGCCTCGATGTAATCGCGCAGCACCTGCTTCTTGATGGGCACCGCCGGCGTCACCGGCGCTGCCGCCGGCCCCTCGGGCAGCCCCGGCGGCTCCTCGCCGGCACGGCCGTTGTAGGTGATGACCGAGGCGGCGCCGCTGCTGCCGCCGCCGCGAACGATGACCGAGGGCGCGGCGCGGCCGTAGGCGATGACCGAGGCGGGCTCCGGCCGCGGCGCCGGGGGGAAGGCGGCGGCCACCGCGGCGTCTCCCGGCGTCGCCGGCGGCAGCACGGCCCCGTCGGGCACCGCGCCCTGGCTGTAGGTTTTGTAGGGCCGCTTGTGCGCCCGCATGGGCAGCAGGCGGTAGAGCTTGAGCGCGTTGAGCTTGGGCCGGTAACCGCCGTTGGGCGTCTTCTCGGAGGCGATGAGCCCCGGGCTGATGCCGTGGAAGGCTTTTTGGTGCGTCTTGAGGTTGTAGTAGGTGACGAAGGTGTCCCAGCAGAAGATGCACTGGTAGCGGCGCTCGCCCGTGTGCCACACCTCGTGCTTGGTGCGGTACTCGGCCAGCGCGAAGACTTTGTCGCAGTAGCGGCACGGGTACTTGCGGCGCCACGAGTGGACGTTGGCGTGGCGCTTCAGGCTGGACAGAGTCATGTAGGAGCGCTGGCACACGCCGCACAGGTACAGCACCTGCCCGTCCACCACCTTGACCAGTGGCTCCTGCTCCGCGCCCGGCTCCAGCGCGCGGTGACGCAGCAGCAGCGCCTTCTTGGCCGCTTTCGGCGCCGCCGTGGCCGCCGCCGCCGCCGCCGCCGCCGCCGTGGTGGTGGTGACCACGCTGGTGGTGACCGCGCTGGTGGCGACCGCGCCGGCGGCGCCGTCCCCGTCGCCGTCCCCGTCGCGACAGCCGACCTCGTGCGTCTGCAGGCGCTTGACGTGGATGAAGCTCTTGCCGCAGTGCCGGCAGCACAGCCCGCGGCGCCCGCGGTGCAGCTTGGCGTGGAAACCCAGCGCGGCCGCCGAGCTGAAGCCGCGGCCGCACAGCCCGCAGCGCAGCGAGGCCGACGACGGCGACGACGGCGAGGCCGGCGAGGGCGACGCCGTCACCGTGTCCCCGCCCGTCGGCGCCGTCTCGCCGCTCGCCGTGGCCGTCTCGCCGGGCCGCGCCGGGCACGTCAGGTCCACGGGGGCCGCCGCGGGAGCGCGGGGATCCCCCGCCGGCCCCGCCGGTGCGGGGGGGGTCCAGGTGCCGTTCATGTCCCGCGGAGGGGGCCCGGCCTCCAGCCCCTGCAGCGAGGGGATGCCGAGGCGCCGGCCCACGGCTCCCAGCGCCCGCGCGGCCGCCGGCGACGGCACGGCCAGGCGAGAGTTGTAGATGAAGTTGAGGACGTCGGAGAAGACGCCGGCCTGGACGTCCGGCAGCTCCAACACCTGGGCAGGTGAGGGGCAGGTGGGCTCCTGGGCCAGCGCTCGCTTGAAGAAGGGGCTGGAGGCGGCCAGGACGTTTTTATGGGCGCGGAATTTGGTGTCCTCGGCGATGATGGTGACGTCGCAGAATTGTCCCCGCAGGCGCTGCTCGTTCAGCTCCAGCAGCAGCGCCCGGCAGTGCCCGGCGTCCGACACCTCCACGACCGGAGCCATCCCCGCGCCGGCCACCTGAGGGGGGGGACCGTGGGCTTGGGGTCACCTGGGTGGGTGGGGGTCACGATTTGGGGTCACCTGAGTCCTTGCCGTGGGGCGGGATGGACACCTGGGCTCCCTTTCTGGGGGCACCTGCACGGTTCAATCCTCTCTTGGTGTCACCTGGGTGGGTGGGGCCATGATTTGGGGTCACCCAGACCTCCGGGTCCCATATTTGGGGTCACCTGGGTCCCATACTTGGTGTCACCCAGACACCTGAGTCCTGTATTTGGGGTCATCCAGAGCCCTGGTCACTATTTGGGGTCACCTGGATCAGCTATTTGGGGTCATAAAGACACCTGGGTCCCTTATTTGGGGTCACCTGGGTCCACTCTTTGGGGTCACTTAGACACCTGCATCTATATTTGTGGTCACTCAGACTCCTGGCTCCCCTATTTGGGGTCACTGGTGTCCCTTCTCTGGGTGCAGGTTCCCCAGTTCTGTGGGTCAGAGCCCCTCGGTTCTGTGGGGTTGAGGGTCCTGGAATTTTCTGGAGCTGTGGGGTTGTGACCAGGGGTCCCTCTGTCCCCGAGTTCACTTTGTGTTCAGGTTCCTGGGGCGTCACTCTGGGGTTTTGGGGTTACTGTGGAGTTTTGGGGCCCCCTTGTCCCAGGGGTCACTGTGGGGTTTTGGGCCCTCCTGTCCTGGGGATCACTCCGGGGTTTTGGGTCCTCCTGTCCCCTGTCCGGGGGTCACTCTGGGGTTTTAGGGTCCCCTGTCTCCTGTCCCCGGGGTCACTCCGGGGTTTTGGGTCCCCCTGTCCCCTGTCCGGGGGTCGCTGTGCCCCCGGTCCCACGCAGCCATTTTGTGTCGCGGCCTCCCCGGCCTGAGGCGGCTCAAAATGGCGGCGGCGCCGCGAGCGCGGGAGAACGGGGACCGAACCATCGGGGAGGAACCGCGGGGGGAGCAGGGGCAAAACCACCGGGAACCGCGGGGGGGGAAAAGGGGCAAAACCACCGGGAACCGCGGGGGGAGCAGGGCCAGAACCATCGGTAAATCGGGGGGAACAGAGGCAGAACCACCGGGAAATCTCGGGGGGACCCAGGGATGGATCCTGACCCATGGCCAGACCCACATTTGGACCCCACAGCATCATCCCCAAGTCCCAGGGCTGCCCCCAGCCCTTCCAGGGTATCAACCCCAGCCTGACCCTGCCCTCCCAGTACCTCCCAGTACATTCCAGTACGCCCCAGTATCCCTCAGTGCCCCTCCACTATCCCCCCCCAGTACCTCCCAGTATCCCCCAGTGCCCCACCTGTGCGCGGGGCCCTCATGGACTGGGTGTTGCTGCGCCGGGGGTCCTCGGGGAGGGGTCACAGCCGGCCAGGCCTCCTGGACAGGGTGGGGACATTGAGAGAGGGGTCACAACACCCGAATTTGGGGGTACCCAGGGTCACTGGAGGGGTCACAACAGGCGGATTTGGGGGTACCCAGGGTCACTGGAGGGGTCACAACAGGCGGATTTGGGGGGGGTCACAACACCCGGATGCGGGTGACAAAGTGGCGGGGGGGGGGGAATTCTCCAGCGTGACATCACTGTCATAGCAAAGCATGTGACGTCATCTGGAGGGGTTGGGTGATGTCATCAGGTGGGAGAGTGATTTCATGGAAGGGTGGGGGTTCAGGGTTGGTGTGGTGTCATCGCCACCGTGAGAGGATGGGTGTGACGTCACTGGGGGGGGTGAGGGTGGCATGACGTCACCATGAGGGGACACCTGTGACGACACGGGGGAGGGGTCAGGGGCAGTGTGACGTTTGGGGGGGTGTGTCACACACAGAGGGGTGGGGACAGTTGGGGGGGAGGTGACACAGGCGGGAGGAGCACCCGGTGGGGGGGGTCGGGGACAACCTGACGCAGCCGCTACAACCGGAACCCCACGGGGATTTTGGGGGGTGGGGGGAGGGGCAAAAGCAAAGAGACCCCTCCCCCAATCCTCCGTGCACCCCCTCCCCCCCCGGGGATGCCCCCAAACCCTCCCCATCACCCGGAACAACCTCGGGGGGGAGAGGGGGGTACACCCACCCCTCCCCCCACCCCATACCCCCCCCTCAGGTACCCCCGGAGCCGCCTGACAGCGGTGTCCCGTCCGTGACGTCACCCGGTGGGGGAGGGGAGGAGTGTCGCCCAACTGTTGCCATGGAAACAACCCCCCCCGCCCCCATGACCCCACCCCTTCCCCCCCATCCGGACACACCTTTCACCTGCGGCCAATCAGGGGGCAGCGAGCGCCAGGCCACGCCCACCCCCCCGAGACCACGCCCAACCGCTGGTAATGGGAGTGCGCGCGCCGCTGACGTCATGGTCTCACCTGGATGCTCATTGGCTGGGCTGGGAGTGACGTCACGGGGCCCCGTCCTGCCGCGGGCGGTGTTAAAGGAGCAGGCGGAGGCTGCGGGGGCGGGAACAGAGGGGCGTGGTCAGAAAGGGGCGTGGTCAAAAATATAGGCGGGGCTAAGGGGAGAATGGGGGGGGCACAGAAGTGTCACCGGCGGGGGGGGGACAGGACACACACAGGTGACACAGACACCTGCACACACACACACACACACCTGTGACACACACACACGTGTGAAACACACACACTTGCACGTGCACAGGTGTGACACACAAAAGTACAGGTGTGACACACACAAAGACACAGGTGACACACCCACCTGCACATGCATAAACACAGGTGTGACATGCTCACAACACCTGTATGCGCACAGGTGTGACACACACAGCTGCACATGCACAGGTGTGACACGCCAGGCACAGGCGTGAGGTACAACCGGACACGGAGTAGCACGGCCACACCTGGACCTGACACACCCAGACACAGACACACAGCTGCACACGGGTACAGCAATCACAGCCCCACAACCACACACAACTGAACACGGATGTGACACACAACCAAACATGGATGTACAACCACACTGGGAGGTGACACACAACCGAACACGGATGTACAACCACACAGAGATGTGACACACAACTGAACATGTATGTACAACCGCACAGAGACAACTGACACGCCTCCTCAGGGAAATGCACAACTGCACACAGACACACAACACTCACAAGCACACGCAGAGGCACAACCGCACATAAACAACCCTCACACTGACACACAGGTGCGCAGGGACACCTGACACATCCCCACAGGGAGATGAATGACTGCACAGCACAGTCACATGCACGGAGCAACAATCCACACACAAAATCCCCACATGGGCGCACAACCACACGAAGAACCCACAAACAACCCTCACACGGACACAGCACAACCGCACACGGACACGGCACAACCGCACAGGGACACTTGACAGGCAGAGAAACAACCGCCCATGCGTGAACAACCCTCACACAACCCTCACAAGGGCGCACAACTTCACGAGGATGGGACACAACCGCACACGGACGTGACTGCCCACAGCCATACGCAGACACTTCACACGCAGAGGCACAACCGCACACGAACAACCCTCACACGGATCGACACCCGCACGTGGATGCTTGACAGGCAGAGGCACAACTGCACAGGGACACGCGACACTCAGAAGCACACGTGGATGCACAACCGAACACAAACAACCCTCACACGGACGCACAACTGCAGATGGATGCTTGACAGGCAGAGGAACAATCGCACGGGGACGTGACACACAACCGGACATGAGCACGCAACACCCACAAGCACACGCGGATGCACAATCGCACACAAACAACCCCCACAGAACTCCCACACGGATGCAGAATCACACAGGGACACTTGACCGGGAGAGGCACAACCGCACAGGGACACACGACACTCACAACTTCACACAAACAACCCTCCAATAACTCCCACACGGATGCACAACCACACACGGGCACCTGACACGCAGATGCACAACCGAACACGAACAACCCTCACGCAACCCTGACACGGACACACAACCACACACGGACAACTGGACACGGGGCTTGACACAAACAACCGGACACGGATCAACAACTGGACACGGGGCTTGACACAAACAACCGGACACGGATCAACAACTGGACACGGGACTTGACACAAACAACCGGACACGGATCAACAACTGGACATGAGACTTGACACAAACAACCCGACAAACAACCGCACACGGACACGACACGCAACAACATGCCAACAAACCCCCGCACATGCACAGCCCCGCACGGACAACACACGCACACACGGACTCACAGACGAACAACCGGACACGCACAAACAACCCCCGCAAGCAGAAACACCCGCGCACGGCCCCGACACACCCGCACACGCAGCCACACAGCCGCGCACCGACCTGTCACGCTCACACCCGCACGGGGACACCCCCTCAGACCCCCCCACCCCGGCACAAACACGCAGCCGCACCCCCCCCACCCCCCCCAACCCGCGTCACCCTCGTCACCCCGCCGGGGTCCAAGCACCCCCTCCCAGTGGCCATTTGGGGGGGGCTGGGGGGGTGTCGGGTGTCATTTGGGGGGGGACGGAGTGGGGTCCTGGGTGGGGGAGGGATGTTTTGGGGTCCCGGGGGGGGGAGCGGGGGGGTTGTTGCTGGGGACGCGCCACTTTGGGGGCGTCCCGGAGCACTTTGGGGGTCCCGGGGGGACACTTTGGGGGTGCCGTGAGGGTGTTTAGGGAGGGTCCGGGGGGTGTTTGGGGGGTTTTGGGGGGGGTTAAGGGGCGGGGGGGGTATTTAGGGGAGTGGGCGTGACCCAGGGCAGTGCGGGGGGTGGGGGTCGCGTTCCCCCCGCCCTGATCACCCCCGTGGGACGCGGGGGTCGCGCCGGGGGTCGCGGAGCGGTGACAGCGCAGGGCGCGGGGCCGGGGGTCGCGGGGACTCCGTGGGGGCGGGGTCGTGGTGGGGGGGGGTGTCCCGGGGTGGGAAGGGGGGGGGGGTCCCGGCGCTCTGCGGGGGTCTCGGGGTAGTGGGGGGGGTCGTTACCGGGGCCTGTCCCGGGGCCGGTGATGTCGCGACGGCGGCGGCGGCGGCGGCACAAGATGGAGGCGGCGCGTTGGGCCCCGGGTGGGAGGGAGGGAGGGACCCCCCCGCCCCACGGCGCAGGGACACGGGGGGGACACGCGGGGGGACACGCGGGGGGACACCCCGAAAGGGGAGCGGAGGAGGAACGGGGGGGGACAGAGGGACATGGAGGGGACAGCGGGACATGAGCGGGGCACAACCGGGGGGACACGAGGGGGGACGACACGAGGGGGGGGGACACGGGGGGGGGAACAAAACCGGGGGGACACGGGGGGGGGGGGGGACACGAGGTGGGGTGGACAAAACTGGGGGGACACGGGGGGGGGGACATGGAGGGGGTGACACAACCGGGGTAAAAGTGGGGGGACACGAGGGGGACACAATCGGGGTAAAAGTGGGGGGACACAAGGGGGGGACAGGGGGACACGTGGGGGGCACAGCTGGGGGGACATGGTGGGGACACAACCGGGGTAAAAGCAGGGGGACACGATGGGGGCAGCCACAACTGGGAGGCAAAACTTGGGGACACAACTGGGGGGTGCACACAAGGGGACATTTGTGGGGACAGTGGGACACAAACAGGGGGTAAAGGCGGGGGGCACAGGCAGTCAGGGGGACGTGGAGGGGACAAAACTCGGGGACACGGTTTAGGGGACTGGGGGTCACAGCAGGACACAAGCAGGGGACACAACCAAGGACACGAGTGGGACACAAACGAGGGACAAAGTGACACAAAGCTGCGACAGAACTGGGGACAAATGTGGGGATAGAACGAGAGAGAGATGGGGACAAAACCGGGGACACGGTGACACAAGCTGCACAAAACTGGGGACACAAGAAGTCACAAATGGTGACACAACGGGACAAAGCTGGGGACACAACGAGGGACACGACACAAAAACAGCGACAAAGCGGTGACAACACCACCAGGGCCACAACAGCCACGGCCGGGTGTAGCAGAGACCCTGCTCTGTGTGTGTGTGTGTGTGTGGGGGGGGGGGGATTCAGTTGTCACTGTGGCCTCGGTGTCACCTCGTGTCACGTTGTCACCGTGGTGCCGGCTGTGGTGTGGGGGGTGTTGCGTGTCTGGCTGTGCCAGGTGGGGTAGGGTTGTACCTTTGGGTTGTACCTTAGACTGTGTCACAAAGTGTCACAGCCGTGTCACCTGTAACCGTGCCGTGCTCACCTCATTGCACGGTGACACCCACAGTCACACCCTGTGATGTCACGCTTTGACAGTCACACCCCATGCAGGGACACCCCTGGTGACAAGGGCAATGCTCCCCCAACTCCTGACCCCCAAAATCCCCCCCTGCTCCTTCTCTGCCCCCAAAATTCCCCCCAACTCCTCGTGCTCTCCACAAAACACCACTTTCCTTCCTACAAATCCCCCTTTCTTTTCATAATTGCCCCCAAGACCTCCTGCTCCTCCTGAATACTCCTCCAAACACGAAAATTCTATTTTTCTTCTCAGTTATGGCTCCCTTAGTCCTCCCTGCCCCTCCAAAACTCTCCTGCTCTCCTTAAACACTCTTTTACTGCTCCAGTTGTCTCCCCAAACCCAACTGCTTCCCCAAAACACCCCTGTTCTCCTCAACCCCCCTCCTTGTCTGTAATTGCCCCGCAAACACTCCTGCCTCTCTAAATACCCATTTCTTACCCCAATTATAACCCCACATCCCTCCTGCTCTGCCAATAACCTTCAAGCCTTTAACTGCGCACCCAGCTCCTCCTCAAATTCCCCCTTCCCGCTCCTAAAATATTCCTACACTCCCATTGCGCCTCCCCCAGCCCCTTCCCCCCTATTCCTCCGTCCCCTCCGGAACAGGCCCCAAAGCCTCGGCCTTTCCCAGCGGCCACAGCCGGCTCGGGAGCGCCGGGAGCGGCCGGGCCGGGCGGGCGAGGCCGGGGCTGCGCAGGCCGCGGCTGGAGCGGCGCTTCGCCCATTTCCGGCATCGTCCGCTTTCGCTTCGGCATCTTTCGTCGCACATTCGGCAATTTCCGGTATCTTCCGCTCATGGTTCGGCATCTTTCGAGAACTTCCGCCAGTGCTTCGACCAGTTCCGTCTCTTTCCGTCAGCGTTCGGGCACCTCCGCTTAACTTCGATAATTTCCGTCACCCTCCGGAGGACCTTCGGCGACCTCCGCCCACTTCCGGCAGTGCTTCGGAAATCTCCGTCGAACTCCGTCAATCTCCGCCAGCGTCTGAGGTCACTCCCTCAACCTCCCTCCGCCCCTCCCGAGCTCTGGGCTCTCGGGCTCAGGGGGGCGGTGCTTTTAAAATAAATTATTCATGAACCGATCTCACCGTGCTGGAAGCGGGGGGGGGTCCGTCTGCAGCGCGTCCCGCGAGGCCTTCAGGGAGCAGCCGCCGCTTCCCTCCCCCTTCCCCGCTCCTCGCTCGCCTCACGGACCGGAACGGGACTCGCCTCTCCCTTTCCTTCCCGCCGCTTCTTTCCCGCGCTCCCCCCTTTTTCCTGTGAGGCGCTTGGTGCGCTCCGGCCACGCCCCCACCGGCGGCGCGCGGGGGCCGAGTCTATATAAGGCGGCGCCGGTGCCTCATAGTGCTCAGTCGCGCCTTGAGCGCGGAGCGGCCGGAGTGAAAAAGGGGGAGCTCCGTGCCGGGAGCTCCGTGAGGCGCCGGTTCCCCGGTGGGGTTTAAAATCTCCCTTCCCCAACCCCTCCGTGAAGGGGTCGATTCCGAGCAGTCGGAGCGGCGCGAGGCCGCGGCCCCACCGGCGCCATGCACGGCGGGCCGCCCTCGGGCGACAGCGCCTGCCCGCTGCGCACCATCAAACGAGTCCAGTTCGGGATCCTCAGCCCCGATGAGATGGTACCGGGGCCGGGGCGGCGCGGACGGAACCGCGGGGCCCGCGGCGGGAGCGGGGCCGGCGGCTGAGGGCGAACGGCGGCGGGAAATGGCGCCGGGGCAACGAGAGCGGGGAGCGGAGAGGCCCCGGGCGGGGGCGGGCGGGGACAGCGACCCCCAGCGGCCCGGGGGGTTGGATGGGGGAGCTCGGAGGGGGATTTGAGGGGTCCTCAGGGGGTTCGGGGACACAAACGAGGTTCTGGAAGGTGTTGAGGTGCCCAGGGAGCCTCTGGAGGAGCATTGGGGCGTCCGAGAGTGGCTGAGGATCCCCCGGCAGCGTTTTGGTGTCTCTAGGAGTGGCTCGGGGAGCCTCAGGAAAAGTTTTGGGGTCCCTGGGGGTGCCCAGGCGGTCTCGGAAAAAAACTTTAAGATGCCTTGGAAAGGTTTTGGGGCGCCTGGGAAAGTTTCAGGGTGTCTTGGAAGGGGTTTTGGATCTCTGGAGCTCTTTGTGGAGGCCCTGGAAGAGCTTTAGGTCGGTGTGAAGGAGATTTGGAGTACCTGGAGGTTTTTAGGGGAGCTCTGGAAGAGCTTTGGGGTGTCCCGGAGGGGTTTTGGGGTCCCTGGGAGTTGCTCAGGGTGATCAGATCGAATTTTGGGATCCCTGGGAGTCCCTCAGGAAGCCCTGGAGAGATTTTGGGATTCCTGGAAGTTCTTCAGAGAGCCCAGGAGGAGTTTTGGGGTGATCGAGGCGTTTGTTGTCACCCTAGGGGGGTGATTTGGGGTCCCCTCACCCATTTAGGACTTTTGGGGAGGCTTGTGGATGAATTTGGGGGTCCCCACGTGCCTCAGTTTCCCCGTTTTCCCCCTAGAAACGGATGTCAGTGACCGAGGGGGGCATCAAATACCCCGAAACCACCGAGGGGGGACGCCCCAAACTTGGGGGGCTCATGGACCCCCGGCAGGGCGTCATCGAGAGGACGGGGCGCTGCCAGACCTGTGCTGGTGAGTTTGGGGGGGTCCCGAACCCCCAAATTTTCACGGGGACCCCCTGAACCTCAAAACTCCCTCACGAGGAGGGTCCTGAACCCCCAAATTTTCATGGAGAATCCCTGAGGTTCAAAAGTCCCTCACAAGGGGGGTCCTGAACCCCGAAATTCCTACAAGAAGGGCTCTGAACCCTCAAATCCTTACGAGGTCCTGAACCCCCTAAAATTTCTTTATATCTGGGGGAATTTATTGATTTTTGAGGTGTTATTTTCGTGTGTGGAGTTTTTTGAGAAAAAGTTTTTTTAGGAGGTTTTTTTCTTTTATTTTGGGGTCATTTTTTGGGGAGAGGTGTCCACGTTTTTTAGGATTTTACTTTTTTTTTTTTTTTTGTTATTTCCCATTTTTTGGGGCGCTCCCATTTTTTTAGGGCTGTTCCTTTTCCTCCCCTTATTCCCCTCTGCCCAAATTTCCCTTCTGCTGTTTCCTGAGAAAAAGAAATTTTAGGGGATTTCCTTTCTTATTTTGATGTCCCTTTTTTAAAGTTCTGCCTTTTTTTTTTGGGATTTTCCTTATTTTTGAGGTTTCCTGGTTTTCGAGGTGCTCCGGATTTTTTTGGATTTTTTTTTTGGGGTCTCTTTTTGGGTCGTTTTTTTGGGCTGTTCCTCTTCCACCCCACACTGTGGGGGTTCCCCTCTATCCCACCCTCCCCCCATGGAATTTTTTGGGGTGTCCCCCATGGAATTTTTTGGGGGTGTCCCAGTGGAATTTGTGGGATGTCCCAACGGAATTTTGTGGGGTGTCCCAACGGAATTTTGTGGGGGTGTCCCAACGGAATTTTTTGGGGGTGTCCCACTGGAATTTTGGGGTGTCCCACTGGAATTTTGGGGTGTCCCAACGGAATTTTTTGGGGGTGTCCCACTGGAATTTTGGGGTGTCCCAATGGAATTTTTTGGGGTGTCCCACTGGAATTTTGTGGATGTCCCAATGGAATTTTATGGGGGTGTCCCACTGGAATTTTATGGGGGTGTCCCACTGGAATTTTGTGGATGTCCCAATGGAATTTTTTGGGGGTGTCCCAACGGAATTTTTTGGGGGTGTCCCACTGGAATTTTGTGGATGTCCCAATGGAATTTTTTGGGGTGTCCCAATGGAATTTTATGGGGGTGTCTAACTGGAATTTTTTGGGGGTGTCTAACTGGAATTTTGGGGTGTCCCAATGGAATTTTATGGGGGTGTCCCACTGGAATTTTATGGGGGTGTCCCAATGGAATTTTGGGGTGTCCCATCGGAATTTTTTGGGGGTGTCTAACTGGAATTTTGGGGTGTCCCAATGGAATTTTATGGGGGTGTCCCAGTGGAATTTTGGGGTGTCCCATCGGAATTTTTTGGGGGTGTCCCCAGGGAACATGACGGAGTGCCCGGGTCACTTTGGTCACATCGAGCTGGCCAAGCCCGTGTTCCACGTGGGCTTTTTGGGGAAAACCATGAAAATCCTGCGCTGTGTCTGCTTCTTCTGCTCCAAGCTGCTCGTGGACTCGGTGAGACCCCGAAAAAACACCGGGGGGACCCCAAAAATACACCCCAAAAATCTGGGGGGGGCACGCCCTGAAACAGGGACACCTCGGGGGGGGGGGCGGGTGTTGGGGGATTTTGGGGGTTGGGGTCGTTTTGGGGGTTAAAGGGAGGTGACAAAGTTGGGGGGCACCCAGAGGTGACGAAATTGGGGACGTCAGGAAGAGGTGACGAAATGTGGGAGGGAAAAATCAAGGGGAGGTGACAAAATTTGGGGACATCAGCAAAATGTGACAAAGGTGGGGACACCAAGGGAAGGTGACAAACGGGGACACCACCGAGAGGGGACAAAGTTGGGGACACCAGGAAGAGGTGACAGAATTTGGGACACCAAGGAAAGGTGACAAAGTGGGGGGACAAACCAAGGGGAGGTGACAAAACTGAGGCCACACAACAAGAGTTGGGGGACACAGACGTTGGGGTTTGTGAGACCTCAAAACTGCATTTTCCGACCCCAAAACTGCATTTTTTGACCCCAAAACCTGCGGGTTTTTTTCGGGCAGAACAACCCCAAGATCAAGGACATCCTGGGCAAGTCCAAGGGGCAGCCCAAGAAGAGGCTGACCCACGTGTACGACCTGTGCAAGGGCAAGAACATCTGCGAGGGGGGCGAGGAGATGGATCACAAATTCGGGGTGGAGCAGCCCGAGGGCGACGAGGACCTCACCAAGGAGAAGGTGGGCACCCCAAAAAACTCCTCAGTGGCCCCAAAATTCCTCTCTGTGGCCCCAAAATTCCTCTTTGTGGCCCCAAAATTCCTCTTTGTGGTGCATTCCCCCCATTTTTATTGCCCATTCCCCATTTTTCCCCCCAATAATCCCATTTTTCACCCCATTTTTCCCCCCGTGTCTAGGGCTGCAGAGGCTGTGGCCGTTACCAGCCCCTGTTTTTCACCTCAATAATCTCATTTTTCCATCTTTTTAACCCTTTTTTTACCCCTGTTTTCCCTATTTCCAGGGCCACGGGGGCTGTGGCTGTTACCAGCTCCTGCTTTTCCTCCCAATACCCCCATTTTTCCTCCAAGACCCCCATTTTCAGTGCTCATTCCCCATTTCCCCCCCCAGTAACCCCATTTCTTCCCCCATTTTCCCCCCAATACCCCTATTTCTCCCCCCATTTCCCCCCCAATAATCCCATTTCCCCCCCAATAATCCCATTTCCCCCCCAATAATCCCATTTCCCCCCCAATAATCCCATTTCTCCCCCAATAATCCCATTTTTCCCGTTTTCCAGGGCCATGGCAGCTGTGGCCGTCACCAGCCCCTGTTTTTAACCCCAAATACCCCCATTTTCCCCCCAATACCCCCATTTCTCCCCCCATTTCTCCCCCCATTTTCCTCCCAATAACCCCATTTCCCCCCCAATAATCCCATTTTTCCCCCATTTCTCCCCCCATTTCCCCCCCAATACCCCCATTTCTCCCCCCATTTCCCCCCCAATAACCCCATTTTTCCCCGTTTTCCAGGGCCACGGTGGCTGTGGCCGTTACCAGCCCCGCATCCGCCGCTCGGGGCTGGAGCTCTACGCCGAGTGGAAACACGTGAACGAGGATTCCCAGGAGAAGAAAATCCTGCTGAGCCCCGAGCGCGTGCACGAGATCTTCAAGCGCATCTCGGACGAGGAATGCTTCGTGCTGGGCATGGACCCCAAATTCGCCCGGCCCGAGTGGATGGTGTGCACCGTGCTGCCCGTGCCGCCCCTGTCCGTGCGCCCCGCCGTGGTCATGCAGGGATCAGCCCGGAACCAGGTGGGGTTTGGGGTCATTTTGTGAGGTTTTGGGTTCATTTTATGGGATTTTGTGGGATTTTGGGGTGTTTGTGGCACCGTGCTGCCCGTGCCGCCCCTGTCCGTGCGCCCCGCCGTGGTCATGCAGGGATCGGCTCGGAACCAGGTGGGCTTTGGGGATGATTCTGTGGGGATTTGGGGTCATTTTTTGGGGATTTTGGGGTGTTTGTGGCACCGTGCTGCCCGTGCCGCCCCTGTCCATGCGCCCCGCCGTGGTCATGCAGGGATCGGCTCGGAACCAGGTGGGGTTTGGGGGTGATTCTGTGGGGATTTGGGGTCATTTTGGGGGATTTTTGGGGTGGTTCTGTGGGGGTTCTGTGGTGCTTAGGGTGATATTGGGGTCAATTGGGTTCGTTTTGTGAGGTGTTGGGGTCATTTTATGGGATTTTGGGGTGGTTTTGGGGTGTTTGTGGCACTGTGCTGCCCGTGCCCCCCCTGTCCGTGCGCCCCGCCGTGGTCATGCAGGGCTCGGCTCAGAACCAGGTGGGGTGTGGGGGTGATTCTGTGTGGGGATTTGGGGTCATTTTGGGGGGTTTTGGGGTGATTCTGTGGAGTTTTGGGTTCATTTTTTTGGGATTTTGGGGTGTTTGTGGCACCGTGCTGCCCGTGCCCCTCCATGTGCGCACCCAGCCGTGGTCATGCAGGGCTCAGCTCGGAACCAGGTGGGGTTTGGGGTCATTTTGGGGGATTTTTGGGTTGATTCTGTGGGGATTTGGGGTGTTTAGGGTGATATTGGGGTCAATTGGGTTCATTTTGTGAGATTTTGGGTTCATTTTATGGGATTTTGGGGTGGTTTTGGGGTGTTTGTGGCACCGTGCTGCCCGTGCCCCCCCCCCGTCCATGCGCCCCGCCGTGGTCATGCAGGGCTCAGCTCGGAACCAGGTGGGGTTTGGGGTCATTTTTGTCGGGTTTTGGGTTCATTTTGCGAGGTTTTGGGGTGTTTGGGGTGATATTGGAGGTTTTTGGGGTGATTCTGTGAGTTTTGGACTCATTTTCTGGGGTATTGTGGTGTTTTGGTGCTCTCGGGGTCTGTGTGGCCCTGTCCCACCCCTGTCCGTGGTCATGCAGGGCTATGCCCACAACCACCAAACCCCCTCATTAATCAACTTTAGGCTCACCCCACTAATTGTTTTGGGGTGTCCCCAGGATGACCTGACCCACAAATTGGCCGACATCGTTAAGATCAACAATCAGCTGCGGCGGAACGAGCAGAACGGGGCGGCCGCGCACGTCATCGCCGAGGACGTGAAACTGCTGCAGTTCCACGTGGCCACCATGGTGGACAACGAGTTGCCCGGCCTGCCCAGGGTGAGATTGGGGTCACAGATGGGTCACAGAGGTGTTTTGGGGGTCACAGAGGGGTTTTGGGGTGACACAAGGTGAGGGACAGGCAGGTGGTGGCTCCACGTCATTGCCGAGGGTACAAAACTGCTGCAGTTCCACGTGGCCACCATGGTGGACAACGAGTTGCCCGGCCTGCCCAGGGTGAGAGAGGGCTCACAGAGGGGTTTTGGGGGTCACAGAGGGCTCACAGAGGGATTTTGGGGGTCACAGCAAGCTGAGGGACAGGCAGGTGGTGGCCCGATGTCATCGCTGAGGGTACAAAACTGCTGCAGTTCCACGTGGCCACCATGGTGGACACCCAAGTTGCCCAGCCTGGTCAGGATGAGATTGGGGTCCCAGAGGGGTCCCAGAGGGATTTTGGGGGTCACAGAGGGGTCACAGAGGGATTTTGGGGGTCACAGCAAGCTGAGGGACAGGCAGGTGGTGGCTCCACGTCATTGCCGAGGGTACAAAACTGCTGCAGTTCCACGTGGCCACCATGGTGGACAACGAGTTGCCCGGCCTGCCCAGGGTGAGAGAGGGGTCACAGAGGGGTCACAGAGGTGTTTTGGGGGTCACAGAGGGATTTTGGGGTGACACAAGCTGAGGGACAGGCAGGTGGTGGCTCCACGTCATTGCTGAGGGTACAAAACTGCTGCAGTTCCACGTGGCCACCATGGTGGACACCCAAGTTGCCCAGCCTGGTCAGGGTGAGATTGGGGTCACAGAGGGGTCACAGAGGGGTTTTGGGGGTCCCAGAGGGGTCACAGAGGGATTTTGGGGGTCACAGCAAGGTGAGGGACAGGCAGGTGGTGGCCCGATGTCATCGCTGAGGGTACAAAACTGCTGCAGTTCCACGTGGCCACCATGGTGGACACCGAGTTGCCCAGCCTGGTCAGGGTGAGAGAGGGGTCACAGAGGGGTCACAGAGGGATTTTGGGGGTCACAGAGGGATTTTGGGGTGACACAAGCTGAGGGACAGGCAGGTGGTGGCTCCACGTCATCACCGAGGACGTGAAACTGCTGCAGTTCCACGTGGCCACCATGGTGGACACCCAAGTTGCCCAGTCTGGTCAGGGTGAGATTGGGGTCCCAGAGGGGTCCCAGAGGGGTTTTGGGGGTTACAGAGGGGTCACAGAGGGATTTTGGGGGTCACAGAGGGGTTTTGGGGGTCACAGCAAGGTGAGGGACAGGCAGGTGGTGGCTCCACGTCATCACCGAGGATGTGAAGCTGCTGCAGTTCCACGTGGACACCCAAGTTGCCCAGCCTGGTCAGGGTGAGATTGGGGTCACAGAGGGGTCACAAAGGGATTTGGGGGGTCACAGAGGGGTTTTGGCGGGTCACAGAGGGATTTTGGGGGTCACAGAGGGGTTTTAGGGGGTCACAACAAGAACCAGGGACATTCCTGGGAGGATCCGTTTGTGTCCCCCAGTGCACCCCGGATTTTTGGGGTGTTTTTTGGGCTATCAAACCCCCCTGATCCCCCGTTTTCCCCCTTCCCAAACCGTACAAAATTTAGGGGATCCCTCAAATGTGTTTTACTTTTCAAAACCCCTCCCTGAACCCCCCAAAATCACAGCACGAGCTGAGAACATTCCAGAGAGAATCAATTTGTGTGCCCCCGGATTTTTGGGGTGTTTTGGGGGTACCAACCCCCCTCTGACCCCCCATTTTCTCACTCCCCCAGGCCATGCAGAATTTGGGGGATCCCCCAAATTTGTTTTGCTCCTCCAAACCCCCCCAGAATCACAACAGGAGCTGAGAACATTCCCGAGACGATCAATTTGTGACCCCTCAGCGCATCCCGGATTTTTGGGGTGTTTTTGGGGTACCAACCCCCCTCTGACCCCCCATTTTCTCACTCCCCCAGGCCATGCAGAAGTCGGGGCGCCCCCTGAAGTCCCTGAAGCAGCGGCTGAAGGGGAAGGAGGGGCGAGTCCGGGGCAACCTGATGGGCAAACGCGTGGATTTCAGCGCCCGCACCGTCATCACCCCCGACCCCAACCTGGCCATCGACCAGGTGGGAGTGCCCCGATCCATCGCTGCCAACATGACCTTTGCTGAGATTGTCACCCCCTTCAACATCGACAGGTGGGGTTTAGGGGGGATTTGTGGGGGTTTATGGGGGATTTGTGGGGTTTAAAGGGGATTTAGGGGGGGTTTGGGGTGGGAGTTCCCTGATCCGTCACTGCCAACGTGACCTTTGCTGAGATTGTCACCCCCTTCAACATCGACAGGTGGCGTTTGGGGGGGATTTATTGGGGTTTTGTGGGGGTTTATGGGGGATTTATGGGGAGTTACAGGGGATTTGTGGGGGTTTATAGGGGATTTGTGGGGTTTAGAGGGGATTTAGGGGGGGTTTGGGGTGGGAGTTCCCTGATCCGTCGCTGCCATTGTGGCCTTTGCTGAGATTGTCACCCCCTTCAACATCGACAGGTGGCGTTTGGGGGGGATTTATGGGGGTTTATTGGGATTTAGAGGGGATTCATGGGGGTTTATTGGGATTTAGAAGGGATTTGTGGGGGATTTGTGACGTTTAGAGGGGATTTGTGGGGGTTTATAGGGGATTTCATAGGGTTTGTAGAGGGTTTATAGAGGATTTTTGGGGTTTAGAGAGGATTTATAGGGAATTTATAGGATTTGTAGTGGATTTAGGGGGAGTTTGGGGTGATTTAGGGGAGGTTTGGGGGATTTTAGGACAGCCCTGGGGCAGTTTTGGGATGATTTGGGAGCATTCAAAGGAAGATTTTGGGTGGTTTTGGGGTCATTTGGGGCCATTCATGAGGGATATGGAGAAGCTTCATTCGGTTTTTGTGCTGATCCCAATAACCCAAAACAACCCCAAACCCCTTTTAAACCCCCCTGCTTTTTCTCAGGGTGTCTCTGAGAGCTGTGAGCTCATTCCCTGACCCCCAAAATCCCCAAAATTCACCCCAAAATTCCCCCCAGGCTGCAGGAGCTGGTGCGCAGGGGGAACAGTCAATACCCGGGGGCCAAATACATCATCAGGGACAACGGGGACAGGATCGACCTGCGCTTCCACCCCAAACCCAGCGACCTCCACCTGCAGATTGGATACAAGGTGAGCGCCCCAGGGACCCCAAAACCCAGCCAGGGACCCCAGAAACCCCACAACCCAGCCAGGGACCCCAGAAACCCAGCCAGGAACCCCAAAACCCAGCCAGGGACCCCAGAAACCCAGCCAGGGACCCCACAACCCAGCCAGGGACCCCAGAAACCCCAAAACCCAGCCAGGGATCCCAGAAACCCAGCCAGGGATCCCAGAAACCCAGCCAGGGACCCCAGAAACACAGACAGGGACCCCAGAAACCCCAAAACCCAGACAGGGATCCCACAAACCCCAAATCCCAGCCAGGGACCCCAGAAACCCCAAAAACCCAGACAGGGATCCCAGAAACCCAGTCAGGGACCCCAAAAACTCCAAAACCCAGCCAGGGACCCCAAAATCACAGTGGGGACACCAAAAAGTGCCTGTGGGTCCCAAAGCTGCAGGTGGTGATTTGTTAATTTTGGGGTTCAGAGCTCTGGATTTGGGGCTCAATCCCTGATTTTGGGGTTCCCAATTTTAGATTTTCCATTCCATCCATAATTTTGCCATCAAATCTCTGCAAATTCGGGGCTCAATCCTCAATTTTGGCCTTCACCAGGAATTGAATTCAACCCCCAAACCCTCATTTCCCTCCCTCTGACACCGTTTTTTTTTGGGGGGGGAAAAAAATCCAATTTTGGGGTGTGCTCTTTTTTTTGGGGTGTGCCCCGTTTTTGGGGTGTCCCCTCCTTGATTTTTGGGGTTTTTTTTTTTTTTGGGGACAGGTGGAGCGTCACATGTGTGACGGGGACATCGTCATCTTCAACCGGCAGCCGACCCTGCACAAGATGTCCATGATGGGCCACAGGGTCAGGATCCTGCCCTGGTCAACTTTCCGTCTCAACCTGAGGTAAAAAACCCCAAAAACTTCAAAATTTATCCCAAAATTATCCCAAATCCTGCCCTGGTCAACTTTCCGTCTGAACCTGAGGTAAAAAACCCCAAAAACTTCAAAATTTATCCCAAAATTAATTCCCAAATCCTGCCCTTCCGTCTCAACCTGAGGTTAAAAACTCCCAAAAACTTCAAAATTTATCCCAAAATTAATTCCCAATCCTGCCCTGGTCAACTTTCCGTCTCAACCTGAGGTAAAAAACCCAAAAATGTCAAAATTTACCCCAAAATTAATTCCCAATCCTGCCCTGGTCAACTTTCCGTCTGAACCTGAGGTAAAAAACCCCAAAAACTTCAAAATTTATCCCAAAATTATCCCAAATCCTGCCCTGGTCAACTTTCCGTCTGAACCTGAGGTAAAAAAAACCCAAAAACTCCAAAATTTACCCCAAAATTATCCAGGATCCTGCCCTGGTCAATTTTCCGTCTGAACCTGAGGTAAAAAAAAACCAGAAACTCCAAAATTTATCCCAAAATTAATCCCCAGTCCTGCCCTGGTCAACTTTCTGTGTCAATCTGAGGTAAAAAACTCCAAAATTTATCCCAAAATTATCCCAAATTCTGCCCTGATCAACTTTCCGTCTCAATCTGAGGTAAAAAACCCCAAAAACTTCAAAATTTATCCCAAAATTAATTCCCAATCCTGCCCTGGTCAATTTTCTGTCTGAACCTGAGGTAAAAAACGCCAAAAACTCCAAAATTTACCCCAAAATTAATTCCCAATCCTGCCCTGGGGCACCTTCTGGCTGAATCTGAGGTAAAAAACCCCCAAAAATACCTTGATGTCCCCAATGTCCCCACGGTTTCCTCACAGTGTCCCCAATGTCCCCACGA